>NW_020189271.1:104779-104906 GCF_900000015.1 Plasmopara halstedii
TCCCTCATATACTGGAGGATCCTTCTTCTTGTGCTCGACTCTTGATGCAACGAGAAATTCAAACCGTTTATTGGCTTGTTGCATCTGGGCTTGCATCTGAGCTTGCATCTGAGCTTGATATTGCTGC
>NW_020189271.1:104916-105664 GCF_900000015.1 Plasmopara halstedii
CACCGTACGCCAATGCAGACAAATGCATCTTTGGCGCAGAAGAGATTCCCTTTTTTAGGGTGCTTCATTGGGAAGCGAGGCCTTCGAGCGGATCCCGCTAATGTCAAGGCCATTGTAGACTGGCCGATCCCAAAGAACCAGAAAGATTTGCGTAAGTGGCTTGGTCTCGCCAACTTCTTGCACAAGTACAGCGTAATCTACGCAGAAATAGTCCGGCCATTATCCAATCTCCTTAAAAAGGATGCGAAATGGTGTTGGAACACCGAACATCAGGAAGCTTTTGACGGGGTCAAAAACTGCCTCATGCATGCACCAATACTGGTGCTACCAGACCGTGATCGTCCTTTCAGCGTCGTCTGTGACGCTTCGAGCTTTGCCATCGGCTGCGCACTGCTGCAAGCAGACGCCGAGGGGCGAGATCGGGTGATTGCGATCGATAAAGTTGCAGAGAAGCGATCGATATCGTTGCAGAGAAGAACTACCCAGCTCATGACAAGGAGCTACTTGCGATAAAGATGCAATTGTCAAGTTCAGGGTCCACCCGCTCGGCTCCAAGCCGTTTGCCGTTTGTTTATACAGGTCATGCGTCACTTCGTACTGCGACTCAGTCGCCTCACCTCTCGCAGAGGATGGCTAGATTGCTATCCTTCTTTGCAGAATATAAATTCGAGGTGAAGTATAAGTCGGGATAGCAGAATGCTTTGGCTGATGCGTTGTCACGCAGACCAGACTATGAGCTTGCTCATGT
>NW_020189271.1:105674-105832 GCF_900000015.1 Plasmopara halstedii
CAAACCCATCAAACCACACATCAGAAGATATAGGTGCTTTTGCAAAGCGCGAAAGTCAGCAATTACGCTGATTTTTTCTAAATCGCATGTGAATCAAATCAAGAAATTACAAATGTTATGTCGGTTGATCGATAAAAGTGTGATCAGTGTAATTAAAG
>NW_020189271.1:105842-106549 GCF_900000015.1 Plasmopara halstedii
TGTAGTTTAAATTTTACTATATATATTTAAGAAAACCTATACATTTAAGATTAGGCGGCTTTGCCATAAAACAAATAAATACAGTTTACATTTTAAACAGTGGAGATTATTAGTCTTTTGTTAAAGGGTTAATTACTCTTGGAGTTAGTAAATTGCAATCCGCTAAACTCGTACTTGTTCTAAGCATAGAACGTAAGGTCGGTGACCAAAATTAAGCTTCCTCAGAGCGCAAAACTACGGCAGCCCCGCTGCAGGGTGAGTAAAGCTAGCTGCTGTTTTGAATGTCATGATTGTTATCAATTTGTCTATCTTCTCTTCGCCTTTATTTTTGTCATGATCTGACCCGTCCTCATCAACTAATCAAAATCGCCTGGGATGATGTCACTTCGTCCTCACCCTGTTGTATTAATGGTCCATTAAGTGAATTTCCCCGCTAAGTTGATACCATAAGCTCGAAAAGATTAATTCTTCTGTGTATCCAATTCCGCCACCTTATTTATGATACCATACTTCTTCATCAAAACATTTGAATCGATAGGCTCCATCGATAGTACTTGCTTCCTTTTCATTAAATCGCATGTGACTCAAATCAAGAAATTACAAATGTTATGTCTGTTGATCGATAAAAGTGTGATCAGTGTAATTAAATTTTGGGGTGATGTTGATAAGAGATGCAAGAAAGAACAAAACAAAGTCACATGATTCAG
>NW_020189271.1:106559-125294 GCF_900000015.1 Plasmopara halstedii
CAAGGTGTTTACAGCGACCTTTTATTTGAAAAGATCTTTTAATCGAAGCGGTCTTTTATTTCTGTCGAAAATTCGATGGGTGCTTGTAATAGTAGAAGGTCTTCTATTCGTAAAAATCCGTTAAAACTATTGCCTATTCTATCAAGTTCTGAGATACAATAAATATCAGTCATGCAAATTTTTCTCCTTACCAACCGGTCAAATTTCCGATGCCGGTTCGTCTGATGAGTAATTTTTGCGATCTGCAATTGATACTTCGATGCTTGTCGTAAGGACCCTGTATTCTAGCAAGTCCTTTTTAGGCGGGGCATGTGGGATGTGGCGCCACTGTCGATAATCCTCCCTGCTGATCGCTCTCTCCTTACTGCAAATACTATGTTATCACGGCAGACTTGCACGGCAACGTTGTTCCGCCTCATGTGACCAACCTGGTCACAATTCAGACACTTGCTCATTAATCTGCCATTATTGCGCGAAACGCCACCTCGTCGAAGTTGCCTCATCCACCTTTCAATATTTCGCATTTCCATACACATGGTAGGATATCGGCAAAACGTTTTTTCTGTGCCGATTCACCTTGACTTGAAGTCATGTAATGCCGTTCGTATTTCTCACAATCGATGAATTGAAATCATATTTTGACGTCGGATTGCTAAGAAGTTTCTCCAATTGGCGCAACTCGTCAACTGGCCATTCCATTGTTTGTAGTCTATCAAATAGCTTTTCACAGGAAGCCAAATGCTTTATCACTTTTCATTTTGAACTTGTAGGTTCCCCGTGTCATCATCACGCGATTATGCAGTGCCAAAAAATGGTTAAAAGCGTGTAAGATTCCCTGTTCCCTTATAATACTTGTGGCCGATCGCATCTTGGTCTGACGATGAACCTCAACGCCTTGCGCAATGATATACAATGCCTTGGCGTTATTCAGAAGCCACGTCTCTATGATATTGCTCTCATTATGACAGCAATGACATGCCCCAAACTACCCTTCCTCGCCACAGACATCCGCATATTATTAAACTCTCCAAGGGAGTAGTGACCACTCACAAGAAGGACTTTGGTGCGCTTGGGTACAGTCGTGAAGCAAGGCTTCATTACGGCTAATCAAGCGTTGATCTGATGATGAGATTCAAAGTGAAAAAATATATCACGTCTCTATGTGTTTCTCGTCATGACATTGTAAAACCTATACTAATTTACTCGCAATAATGTACGATGTGGTCTGTAAACTATTATAAAGTGCGAGGGGTCGTAGGTACTAACTAGGCACCCCACAGAGAACTCAAAACATCGCGTAACTCAATTTTGCCTTTTGAGGAAATGATACCCTCAACCATACAGATGTGGAACCACCAGACCTTAATCACAAGGCCAATCTGAGTTTGTTTTTGTACAAACAAAAACTCAGCGTATGCATAAAAAACTAACATAAGGTTGCAACATCGTTCCTCAACAGTATCGAGCGGCGTAAGCGTAAAAAAGCCTATGGAATTAGTAATTGACACTCTGTGAACTTGAAGAAACTTTACTACGTCGGGTATACTTCAAATGCTATGGATGGGATGACTTTATTGGGTCAAATCAAATGACTTGCTAAGTAAACGACCACACGTCGGCTCAACTTAACTACAAAAGACTTATACTTCAAAGCTTCACGACCGGTCAAAATTGAAGCCGCTTGTCATGCATGAAGTCTCGACGACTACTTGTTGATGGGATAGAAAATCGTGATTATGTTAATTCCACTGTCGAAGACAAAAAAATTACGCAAGCACTCCAAAATTACCGTCACGATAATTTAGTTTGACCGGCGTTACGCCAACCCTAAGTATATGATCTGCGAAATATGCTTGGGATCATTCCATTTGTCAATTTTGTTCAGATGATAAGACTGGTCTGCAATACAACACTTGTAGTTCGATACGAGGTTAACTGAAAAACGGAGGACAACATGCCAATCACCTGCATACGTGAATTCTTAGACGTCAGACGCCAAGCACGTGTTCTAAGATTGCCATGAGACTCGTTCCAAGTGACACCATGACCTTCTGCCTTCGTTGAGCTCAAAGAGGAATAACTTTATCAGAATTCGGTGATATTAGCAAACTTCTATCAAGTGACGCTTACTAGGCAATACGGAGATTCTGGTATATCGCTAAGCGCTCATTCACCACATTGAAATCAATCGCTATGAGCTCGGTGGCATAATCAGGAAGAACGTTCGATCATACATGAAAAACTTGCTTCAAGGATAAAGACGTTTAAGCTGGCAGCGCTGAAAACGGCATTATCAACTACTTTACGACTGCAATCTCTTGTAGTCTTCCGTAATTATAATTCTGAAAGATGTACAGATTTTTTTATCCTACTGAAATTCGATCTTTTCAGAAAATATGAGTCCGCGTTGTACGCTGGTTTTCTTTTAAATATTGCAATACCACACGCACTTACGTGCGCAAATCAAAATCATTTCGCAATATCTGGAGCCATCGCAACATAGGTCTTAAGCAGTTGGTGGAACACAGCCCCGACCATAACTCAACAAAGAAGCATATTATTTTATGCACATCCAGTCCAAGGTGTCAACTCGTATTTTATAAACCCATAAAGCAGTTTTCAGCGCCCAGTATTGACTTCGCTGACAAAATTCACTCGCAAAATAGAGCATTCGGCTGGATAGACCTTTCGTATCTTCTCTACGAGTAATACCTTGCTGGTTCGATACAGCAATCCTTCGCTTTTTGAAAGCACATCCTGTGTCATTCGGACAAATAACCCCGATTACGTCTCGCCATCGTATGATGCTCTATGCTGTTAGACTGGTAGCCTTGACCCGTCACCGATGCAACTTGATACTGATTACTGACATGGCCACCCTCCTGTACGTTGCTTATATTCATTACATGCACATTAGGTAGATTAAAGCTTCAAAGATAACTTACTCACAAAAGTTATAGTCTTGTCATGACTCGGCAGTGGGATTAACTCCAAATACTATCAAAAGTACTGAGCCCGCCGTGCTCTTTGCACAGATGTAGCTTTGACTCAGATAGAACACTTTCAAAACTGAAAAAGGTTGAATTCGTAAGCTACAACCAGGAGCGGGACCAGGAGTCTTTGAGCTGATAAGAGACTAAGATTGGCTGTCTACTTCAAGAGTAAGATACAGATTGATTTTAGCCTATCCAAACAAATCCTAAATATTACTATATATAATAATGTCATCTCAATCACTTGACCTAAGGCTAATAGCCCACTTGTATAACGGGCCTCTTCTCGTCGGAGTCCTATCATCATTGTAAATACCGATACTTTGTATATCCATAATCACACAATCGTGAAACGGGAACCTCGTGTAATTGTACAATTGTGTCTTTGTATAGCTGTATGGAAGTGTGATGAATACGTACGCCATTGATCTGTACGTGCCCCTTAGCAACAAACCCCTACGCGAATATGCTGCGCGCGATGGTCGATAACTAAAAAAGTTATAGTCTTGACGATAGTGCATTTTTGTGCTATCCACCGGGTTGCCGTTCACCTTGCACTGAGAAGGCTTGGCTCGGGAAGGTCACGCTAGCTAACACACGGATGAGAGGTTGGTATGCTCTTTCCAGGAGTCTCAGCGAGAACCTCCCAAATAAAATGCGTATTCGTCGCAGAGCCGCTCCTACGGTACTTCAGTAAAGAGGACCAGCTAATTGAGAATCAACCAAACATTTTACCGAGGCTTGCCAGCAAGTCGCCGTGGATGGAAATTTTCAAAAAATACAAATTCTGCTTTACACAAAGGCGATGTCCTGATCGAGTTGCGTGACTTAGTACTCAGACTATAATATTGTTTCGGCCGTCGTGAGCAATACACATTGACCGGTTTCTAGGTGGCGCTTCAACGTCCCCGCTCCTGAAAACGTATTGCAATAGTGATGTCCTCTACAAAAATGGTTACTCGGTTCTCTGCTACCTCGCAGTAAGCACCAAGAGAGGTAGTCAGCCTGGCATGCTTGCGAACCCGACCAAATTACATCTGTTTTTACAATGCATTCCAGCGATCTTTCATCTGCCAAGGTCACCTCTGCCCAAAACACAACCATACCATCAGCTTTTAGCTCTTGACCACAAAACTGTTTGAGTCGCAGTTTCGGCCAGCATCACCATCATCACAACCGTCGACTTCGACGCCTAGTAATCCAAGGACGATAGATCTTCCTGCAAACTATCCTTAAAACCTCAAACACAATAAATCACATCAACGTTTAGTGTAGATTTTCATTTTCCCCCGCAACCTGTAAAATGACAATGATATCATAAACATTTAAGGAAAAGGAGGATACAGCTCATCAATGAATCCTCCTCACATGCTGTTTATTGCTTCATATAACGAAAACAGCTCACCGGTCAGATTTTGGAGAACAACTCATACGATAGGCATCTCCTTTGCAGCTACTGTGGAAAGTAACATATATTACGACTAAGTCTGATTGAGTAATATTTAATATCTTAATATACTATCTATCATGATAAGCCTAAGTTTTTCTTAACATAAAGCTAACAGTCCACGCTATCAATTCACGTATTTATCCGATTGCGTGCTCTGCACGGTATGGAACTAAAATATGTAAATAGATCTGTGGGGATACACAGCGAGGCCTAATCGGAAGAATTATCAGACTGTCAAGTGTCGCTCGTGCGTCAGACAGCTTGTGGGCATAAGAATTTAATCCTAGCGCGTCCTGCTTGGAGCACTCACTGCGAAGAGGGTGACATTATCGACTCACGTAAGCAGTTGATAAGCTCTATCAACCAAACTGAGAGCGCTATAATAATGCCGTACCATTAAATTATTCTTCAGCAAACATTTCCAAAACAATGTGAGCATATGACGCAAAATGGAGAATGGATGTGTTCAAACCAAATGCATTTTATATTATGGTTTGCGGAAGCAAAAACGTTTGTGACATCGCAATGCTTTCTCGGTTGTTGTGCGACGCAAAATGTGACCCCAGGAAACTGGTCAACTTTATGACAAGACACCCGATTTTAGGGAAACACCCGTGGCGTTAAGTCAAGTAATTTTTCAACGAGATATTAAATATTTTTCGAAAAATTGATAAAAGCTGATCCATTCTTGGCACTCCGTGTATTCTGGATACCCTCAATGACATAGTCATCCATGAACAATAATACACTCAGCTCCTACTTTGAGCCATCAGTACCAGCGCGGTAAATTTGTCTTGGAATCTGTATCCACATAGGATAAGTCCCTAAGCTACCGAAGAATTCCTGCTTAATTTAAGACAGAAGGCTCATATCTCCTCGAGCATCCTCTACCGCCTCAAACACAACTGCGTACATTTACTCAGTACCCTGCAATGTTATCTCGCAAACACACAGCAAAGATCGAAAGTACCATGGCGAAATACAAAGATTAGGTACCATAGGTACTAGATTGGACTAATGGTACTCCAAGGAAGGGATCCGTGGAACATACTCTTACGCAATGCGTTAATGATATAAAGAAAATTATATCGCTTTACTTCTAGTTAGCTTTATTTTCGATAAAAACGTTGTTGTATCCCGTTTGAAACAGAATTGACTACGTTATTCCCACTGCGACAAGAACCACGTCGTGATAGCGTCAGGAAAATGAATGAAATCACGCTTGAAAATGGTTGGAATCTTGTAGAGGCCGGAGATGCGTTGTGCGACCCAGATTTAGTGACTGAGACTATGTCGCTCCAACCGGTGCATGGGTTATCTTCCACAGTGCAACTAATGCGTTCTATCAGACCACCGGTCTTTGGATGTCTCTCCGAGGAAAGATGCATTTGGCAAGAATCTACATCATAGCAAGTAGCTCCGTGCTGTAAGCTTACTATATTTTATAGCTTGCAGGAATCAAACGAATTTACGCGCTACTTCCTACTGACATCAGCTTAAAGTAAAGCTGAGCTGACGAGAGAGCTACATCTGACGTTTAATGCCGTATTTAGATCCGGAAGTGTCAGTACATACGAAATTCTTTTATAAGCGCCTTACGCCATACTTGCTTTGGTGGGTAGCACAAAAAATGATGTATATAACATTGAACTTTTTTTAGTTGTCAAGGTGACTGGCGCTCAACGCGATATATGTTTTCAGGATAATGTCTCTGAGAAGCCTCTCGCGGTGTGCGTGCTTATCTTCAAGTCGTATTAGTTATTCACTAAACGGAGATCAAAAGCGTAAGAGCTTAGGATAATTGATTAGTTCATGGACTCGATTTGCTTTTTCGGATTTTTAAGGGCAACCTTCAATGACGCATGTTGCACTCCGGTACTCCTCTGGTACTATCAGTGCCGAGTCGTTGATATCCGCCTTTCCAACCATCAAACGCATCGCTAAGGACAGATTCTCAATCTTTGAATTGGTTTTACTTATATGTAAAAATGGGAGGCTAAAGTCTCGTAAAATCTTCCAAGCCGCCTCAGTAGGGGCAAAACCCGCTGAAAGCGACATAAAGCCGACATTTTTTAAGCCCCAAAGAGACAACCCTTTAAGAACACGCGCAGCATGTACTATCTTTATAATTCACGACATACGAGCGCTTTCTTTCGCCTCAGCAGACTAAATTGCGCCACCCATGCATTCCAAACTTTACTTTAGACTCAAATACAAATATCTCAAAAAACTGCAAGTCTGCACTAAACTTGTCGCCGCTTTCTGTGTTCTGGAAAAGAGGTGGGTTCACACGCATAGAGGTTGATCATCTACGATAGTAAAAACATCTATGTGAATCCCTTTTTGCTAAATAATATTCATCAAAGCTATACACTAGCCTTAATGTCGATATAAGTCACACAATACTTGAGCAATATTCCGTACTTCGTACTTATATGAACGTGAATCGCTTCCTAGGGATGGCAATGAACCTCAATTTCTGTAAATTTGTCAGAGCAAAATTTACGAGCTATTAGTATTATACAAGCTGATATGACAATCTGTTGCTGGTCCATCACTGAAAATAAATGTACGAGGGCCCATAAATCAGGTTCGTGAGTGTGAAGCGAGCGAATCGAGCAAACTGAAGCCACAGACATATTTAAAGGCAAAGTGTATCCATGTTGAAGCACTAAAGCTGAGAGAAGACAAGACTATACGGCAACTGTGCGTCCTATGAGGCTTTTTATGTGATCAGAACTTTTCTGAAGCTGAAATTCAAATGCTTAAATTGACAAGGTGAAACTTGGTGCGGTTTTCAGCCTAGAAATTTTGAATGATCACATTCTCAGTATGGCGTAGCTGGAGCGTCAGAATGCACTGATTCACCAGAAGCTTAATGCGATTGGTACCAGTCGCGTTTTCATCGTCAGGATTTGGTTAACATTGACCCACCTCTACATTAAAGCAGAAGCGTGAATGACGCGGGCGCGACGTTGCGATATCATAATAAATTTTGTTCAACAGTTTGCTTGTGTGCCTCAAGCAAAGCTCAGACCGCAAGTTCGGCCGTGAGCCGCTGTGTCAAACGATATAGCGTTTAGAGACTCAGACAGATAGCATTAAGCAAATGCCTTCAAAATGAGGGTTGATGTCAATCAAACCACGGCCTTTTAAATAAACCGTTTAAAGATAGTCGACGGCAACGCACAAATAGTAGGATTGTTTTGGTTGAAAATCAGCCGGTGCGAAGTTAAAGCTACATCAGCAACACCGAGTGACATGTACTCAAGTATGTCACTCAAACTTTACGGATTTATTGTAAAGATCATATACAGTGTAGATCGCAGTCGCTCAAATATTACAAAAAAACGTATCTCATTTCCTATCACCGACAAATCCTTTGAGTGCTGCAAGACTCATTTATAAGGATTTTTAGCGAACGAGTTGGTAGGCTTATCGATCTGTCGTGAGATAGTCTGTCATTGGACACACCCAAATAGCACTGAGTGCGATAAGTAGTTCTACCTAGTCACAAGGATCGTTTGGATTTTTTTGTAGAAGGAATATCACGACGTGGTTTACCGTTGGTGTTGCTTCATAGACTTACCTGTATCCTGAAACAAGATTTATACGGCAATAGCTTTCACCAAGGTAAAAGTGTGACGTCATAGACATGCGAAGCACGACGAGATAAAGTAGCCTTTCTATTCAACACCAATTTCCCATTACAGTCGCTTTCAAGCGGAACAGCGTATCTCAAGAAAGGATGTGCTGTTCAACAGCATGGTCGGTTCAACCCTGTACTGTGGACTCGGCTTGGTAGACGGGCTTTACGAATATTTATGCGAGCAAATGACATTCATCTCACCGTAGTAAGTACTCCGAGCGATATGGCTTGAACTACCCTTTGATATTGTCCGACGGCTTGGCGACATTTAAACTTTGAATATCGCAACTGGCCCGGCTGCATCATGCACATTTGAAAGCCTCATTTTGCAAAAGTTTTGCCTTTAGTCTTGTGAAGCACCGGAAGTCGGATGCAGACAACAACACTCAGAATCTGTGAGCTATGCGCGAATACAAGCGCCTTGATAAAATAATTGACCAATGACGACAAATCTGTTTCTGGTTCTGACAAATATTTTTTTGGACTTCAGTGAAAAGCATGAATTTGAGCAGGTCCCGCAAAGGTCCAGAGCTGAGTAGTCTGATTAGACCCAGTTCCCCAAAGATAGTCAAATTATTGGGTTGTCCTCGTGTTGCGCAGCTTATGCCTACATTGTAACGGGAATTGCCCGTCCGTGCATACGCACTTACTGAGGACGTCCTAAATCAGTCAACACGCTTCACCGCGTGTTACTCATTTCCAGCGAGCCGTTGGTTTACTTGAAATAGTAGATATAAGTCAAATGACATGAATTATGGCCTAAAATCTATTAATCTCACTACATTGATAAGTGCCTCCAAATTCTGATATCACAGAACTGAAGGGTATACAACTATCAGGGTCTATAGTTAATGTTAATGACACAAAATAGGTGGTACAACATGTGTACTGGGTATGGCCCATTACACCACCGCCCACTAAAGTATGGGCCTACTCATGTTCTCTTCAAATTTTCTCTGAATTCGAGATTCAGTCATTCCTGATCCACACAAAGAAAAACGCATCGGAGACGACTTGCGCCAACGACGAGCACTCGAGGATGCGAAGGCGCCTTTGCCACCATCGAGTTGGAAAATGCTCCAATTCCTCATCGAACAGCGTTTTTGAGCGCTGAGCCAAAACCTGGCAACGACCAGCTTGGGCAGATGACGATTGTTTGAAGAACCCACTGAAGAGCTCAGCTGCCCAGTGCATTTGCGCTACCGTGAGATTGATCATCGTCAGGAATTTCACGCCCGACGTGGTGGTGTCACCTTAGCGTTTGACGAACTCTATAGTCAAATGAAAGCTCGATTAATGACTCGGACCGCGTATTCCCGCGCCATCGAATCAATTACACGTGCTGGAGATGACCCACGAAGTCTTAAGTATGTATCGTATATCCAGCAATTTAATCTGTATTTTGTGCAGACAATCGGCATGGGCATGAGTTCGTGCGACCAAATCCATGGATGTTTGTTTGCAAAATGCGAATACCCCTGCATATTTGCTGAAGAAACGCGATATGCGCTTCCGATTTGCTCATTCAGCAGCCCATGATTTGGCCAACTTTAATATCGAGGACGCTCGCGAAGTATGTGTGGTCATTACTCTAACTCGAGACGAGAGAAGGGAGTAAACCTCAAGCAGGGGATTCCGTCGATGAACCCGCATCGAACGATATCGGGATAGCCGCGAAGGATTCGACTACGAAATTCCCACGTATTTTCGTTCGCTGGATATCCAGTCTTTTCAACAAGAGATCTTTCTGACTGCGGACGTTCCTCTCGCCAGCAGATTCTTGACGTGGTGGTACCAATTTTTGTGTCGATGGAGAAGAGGAGGAGGAGGTGCCCGAAGCCCCCCCTTGCTTGTTCTATGGCTGCTTTGCAATCTTCCTATTCTTTAAAATTGTGGCTGACGTAAGTGGAAAAATTTCTTTCACTGGTAAATCGGCAGATGATCTAGGTGTACGATCGGGTGTCGAGGGCACGACAACGCGTGAAGGATACTCTACAGGTCGTTTGTGGTGTTTGTGAACTCGCATGGCGTCATTGAAACTCGCCTGGGGATGCCATCGAGAATCGGATTCGGTGAATAGAGCAACATCTGCCGGTTCTCTCTCTTGCTGCGGCTGCTGCCGCTGATGAGGCCTCCTTGCCAAGCGACCTCACTCTGGTTCGGTGGAAACGCCTCCAATAAAATTTGCCAACGCGATCAGCAGCGTTTTGCTCGTCCATATCATTCGTATAACTTCTCATATGGTGACCGTCGCTATCCAGATCAGCAGTCATCTGCCTCTCGTCGACTTTCCAACTCTCGCGACCGTTCGTTTCTTTCTGGAGTCCACAATTATTCTCGATATTTGAGAATTATACGAGGCGACGACGCCAAGGGGATCGACTTTTGAAACTCGTGCCAAATCTATGGATCTGAAGCCATATTCGTATGGCCCTGCGTTACATCCAAGATGCAAATTGCATCGTCGCGATGGTAGGGTCTTAGAAACCGTGCTTTGAACGTTGAAATCGTCCGTAGCTAGCTTGGGGGTCGAAAGTGTAAGCATTTCCATGGAATGACACTACTCGGAATAGACTGATGAAGCGACGTAAGCGTTTGAGCCCCCAAGCTTGAGACCGCAACGTCAGATAGGTTCTTAGTACTATGTAGTACATAATCTCCAACAATAAAAGGCATTTTGCCTTGACGACCGCGTCTAATCGCGTATTTCGTTTTTGAGGCTTGTGCATTGACCATTGTATCTCGCCCATATGTGATCACATTCAAACGACTAAAGATGTTTCAGTCATCGGTGTCCTTGTACTTGCGCGCATCACGTTTGCATCATTAGTTTAATCAATTTGAGAGGCAGGCATTTACCGAGATCCTCCCTACTTTCATCAGAGACACCACCCATCGCACACAAGTGTAAATGCTGGTGTCGCAAGCCATACATTAATCATGAAGTAAATTCAGCGGTTAAATGAACCGAATTGTTTATAGCAAACTTTCCTAATGATTACAACGAACTTCATTCTGCGGAGTTTCTGCACAGAAACTTCTCAACACATCACCGACCACTCGGTTGGCGAGTTTTGTTTGCCCATCGGTCTTCGGGTGTACCGTTCTGGACTTAACTAAGCGAGTGCCAAGAATCTAAAACAATTTTGTTCAAATGCGACTCTTGAATCGTGTATCACGATCAGATACGGTTGCATCTGGTAACCCGTGAATGCATGAAAATAAACGTGATCAGTGAACAACCTAGCCAAATCATTGGCATCGGTTGGAATCGCAGCATGATCGATGCAAACCATCTTGCTGAGCCTGTCGATGAAGACAAACACTCCATTGTGACCATCTGCATTGTTAAAGTAACTGAATATAAATTAGAGAGCGACTGACTTCCAACAGTCAATAGGAACAGGGCGACTCCGCAGTGGACATTGCGTGGGCTGTACGCTCTTCACACGCTGACAGACATCGCATGTCTTGTTTATCGTGCAACCCCACTTGTACGAGCGAGGTCGCCAAAATTTAGCACTGAAAGGCCAGTAGGTCTTCTCACCGCTCAAGTGACCAGCTATCGGCGTATCATGCGTCTTGTACACGCTGTTGTACTCCAAAGTACCGTTGTGGGGAACCACAATTCGTAACTCGTCGCCATGTGCAGCTTCATAGTGAGGGAGACCATCCTTTAATGCATAACAGTGCATCCGTGATTTCGAGCGACCAAAAAGCTTGAAGAGAGTGCCATCAGATCACATCCAAAAAAAAATACGCAAGACGTAACATCGTTTTCGATATAGCTAACTTTGGCTAGCTTGTAATCATGACAACGTGACGATGCGTCAACCAGCACGATCAGTTTTGTCGGCTTGTACGCGACCGTGAAGCGGTATTCTGTGAAGCATGACAACCAGCGTGCTATCGGCTGTTACAAGTGAGGGACTGAACTGCATATCACAAGCGTGCGTGACCCCTGTAGCCGACAAACGGGGCTGAATCCAAGAGGTGAACGCGAAACTACACCAGAGCTTAATTCACTGTTGTAAGCTCCTTGTCGCGGAAAGAGTAGATTTTATTCCGCTGGCTATAGCTGTTGCAATTGCTACGACACGACACGATCGTGTCCTTCTGAGCCCTTTTGTAACAGTGCACAACCGATTGCAAACTCAGAAGCGTCACACACCACGCTATTTGGCTTTCTATGATCTGTTAAAGCAAGTAATGATGCTATATCAAGCTGCTCTTGATTTGAGCGAATGCTTCTTTACAAGTGGATGACCACTCCCATGGTACGTCCTTCTTCAACAAGTTTGATAGACTTTCGCGAAGTTACACGATTCACTTCGCCAAACCCTTTTGATTTCGTGGCATTGTCCACCCCATGATTGCTTTGCCGTTCTCAGGGGTTGCACGAACGCCGTATTCACCAGCATAGAACCGAGAACCGGTACTTCGTTAGCACTGAAAATACATATTGCGAAATTCGTTTGCAATGTTTGTTCGTGCATATATTCCAAGCTGCACGGAAATGCTCCAATTGCATATGTTCAACACATCTGCCATCTTCGCCCTTCTAGTGATAAAATATTGTCAAAATAAATATTGTGAAATAAATGGGAGACCAACCGATTGAATCTTGCTGGGGCATTAAACAGTCCTCGTGGCATCACAAGCCATTAACAGCCTTCATAGGACGGCTTCCTCCCTTATCAAGATTTGGTAGTATCCATCATCTATATCAGTGTACAGCCGGGCATACGGTAGATGATGAAATATCGGCGTTTGAGCGGAAATCGTGTGTGTTTTTAACTTGTCATAGACGTGAACGATACGTCATTTTTTTACCATTTGTTCTGCGCACACAAAACGTCGGCGCGCTGTGAGAATACTTGCTCTTTCCCACCAACCAGCAGCTTGCTTTCGAGCAAAGAGTTCATCTATATACTCACTTTGCTGATGCGACAGTGGCCACCGTCGAACCACTGCATACTTTGAACCAGGTTGCCGATAGATTGAGTTCTGACGGCTTCGCACTAAAGACGTCATTTTTCTATTCCATACAAGTGAATAATAAGGATCGGTTGGACCTTTCCGAATAGCAGACCCCGGCGTGAACACGAATTCTGTCAAAATTCTTTAAGAACAGAATCATCCGTAACTGATGCTCAGTGTAGCTCCGCTGAATCAACCTTCGACTGTAGCAACATGACCTTTACGATACCGTCATACTTGAGTTCGTGTTGTCGGTCATCGCAAGTGACTGCCTCAAGTCGCACCAGCTCTTTCATCGTCGGTAGTGGTGTCAAAGAACATCTGTTCTGGTAATTTTGCAACCAGTTGTTGCGTCCACAATACGTGAGTTCGCATATTCGCATGCTACCTTTTCATATTGGGGAGTTGTAAGTTGGACTAACGCACCCGAGGACTCAACCGCATCCAGAGCGGAAATATTTGTACCGCGACCACCAAATTCCGTTGATTTATTCACATGGGTGTGCTCAATCACACAACGGGTTCGAGCATGACCTTTGGGATCAGATATAACCACTAACCCACAATCTGACTCAACCACTGTGTTAATGGGACTATTGGCATATACAGCCGCAGTCAATTCCTTCCACGTTCCAAAACACATATGTCGACAACATTCTACTGTCTTTAGGGAGGCACCAAAATGTTATATCTCTTTAAAATCACCCCCGCTGGGCAAAATGCCATACCTATAAACAATTTTGAGCACCATTTGTTCTATCGACACACTTCCTGAGTGACCACCAATAGTCAATCTATACGACTTTGTTTGTTCCCCCTGTACATAAATCAACGAAGCGTGAATCATTACCAGCAGCATACGACTGCCGAGCGCTTGAGCGCTTCTTCTGGTGTATATTTAATGTGGATAAATCTTCAGGGGTTCTACTTACGCCTGGAGAGCTACTCCCAATCGTTTTCGATCGCCAATCGATCCATATACCTTAAATCTGGTCATACGGTTTGTCCAGCGAAAGGACTGTGAATACTTCCTGTGTGTTGAAGTTTACAAACTTCAGTTGAAGATCAACCATAATTTTCCTCGCGGTGACCACAGCACAAGCCGCCAAGTTCACTGATATAAAGCCATTACTTCTATTAAGTGCATCCAAAAGCACTGAATCGTTTTCAACAACACTTTCCTTCCTCGCGTAGTTATGGTCTAGTTATGGTCAATCAAGACTTTAAACGGACGACCGCAGTTCTTCACACTCGCTGTGACCACGAGGAGACCACTTCGACTCGTATCATTAACGAAGAACTACGATCCTACAAGGGCTAAACCCTTATGAGTGATTTTACAAACCACACTCACAAGAGTATGTAACTACCCCAGTAGACCGCCCTTCGTTCCTCGGGTACCGGAGTTTCTCGAGGACCTCGTGATATTGGTATCACGTAGATCGGAACCTCTACGAAAACAGCGCATTTGCTGCCTATGGACAGTCACCACACCAAGATCAATTAGTTATGGATTTTCAGTAGTAGCAGTCGCTGCTTCTATCGGATTGACCGATTGACCACGTGCTTGTCGCTGACAGTAGTTCTCACGCGATGCAATCATAATTGCATCTTCCAGAGTCTTCAAATTCTAGAGGAAAACTTCAGACTTAGGAAGACCGTAATTGAGCTCCTCCAGAAACACAATGACCATCACATTCTCGGGCAGTGGTTTGCTTGCCATACTGGCACGATGCTCACAAAGGTTTTGTACATAGTCGTGCAATATGCAGTTATCTTGACGACACGATAAAAACTTCGACCGTCGTCAAAATTCGGCGAAAGGAACATCGATTTCATGGGCCTCTTTGTAACGAAGTTACACGTACTCTTGTATAAAAGAGCGACTCGCACAAAATATAGTGACCGTACATAGGTGTGGATTACACAAGTTGGTGTAATCACACGGTGGTGTGGCTACACCGTAACAAGAAGGCAGGATAAGCAGTTATAATGCATACGGTATTAATTAGATTTTACTATATCAATTAGGTATCTCTATATTATTCAGATATTACTATATATTAACTAGGAAAAGCTAAGGTTTTAGATATTGGCGGCTCTGCCGCAGCTAAATTAATTCAATACAGTTTCAATTTTGACCAGAAGAGTTCACTCATCTTGGCTTAGGTTTTAAACACTCTTGGAGGCAGTGGATCGCATTCCGCCACCCTCGTATTGGTTCTTGAGAAGAACGTAAGGTCGCTGACCTTAGCTTAACTTCCTTTAAGCAAAGAGCTACGGCATCCCCGCTGCACTTGGTAACACTCGTAGTCAATCTACGCCTGAGTCGCTACGACTGATTTTCTGTGGAGATGGAGGAATACTCCTATTTGCCCCGGGGCATGCAGGACGGGCATAAATAACCTGATGTCCCTGCTGGGCCCTGAGGGCATGAAGCACCTTGGTGCGCAAGAGCCCGAGGCGAAAAGTGCGCGCCTCGAGGCGTTTTCGAATTATGAAAGTGATCTGTTAGCGCACTTACAGCAAAAACCGTCAGCGTTGACTGCGTCCATGACGCCACCGTCGACGACAGATGATTTCTTTCGACCCATGCCACTCATGGTGAACGTTAAGACCTTCGAGGGAAATGATGGAGAGAATCTCCTGCTATGAGTGAGAGAGGCCGAGATGGCTATGACATCCATCATGCTCTAAAACGAGCAACAGCGCGTGGCGCTAGCTATCTCCAAGCTCGGTGGTCGAGCGCGAGAATGGGCACATACGAGCGGTGCTTCGGTTGAAGTTGCGTTACCCTCCCGGAAGGAGCAGAAGCGTCACTTTCCGCGAGTGCTTTCACCGCCTAACCAGGAAAATCGCGTGCGATCGCGTTTCCTTGCAGCCCGACAGGGGATGAAGATTTTGGTGGACTTTGTCCAAGAGTTGAGAACTCTCATTGCCGGGATGGCAGCCAATCCTCTCCTCGAGGTGGTCGCAGTGACTGTCTTTATGGAGGGCGTTCGCACTGGCGTGACCAGAATTGAAGTCATCCGTGTGCATCCGTCTTCTTTTGAAGAAGCGGTGTGTGTGGCATTGAATGCCGAATTTGACTTCAAATCGGCACGACTTGGTTAGATTTCAAACCCTCAGAGCTCGTCGAGCGGGTCTGATCCAATGGATCTCAGAAAGCGAAACGGGAGCTCCGAGCTGCCGAGCAGCGTGCAAACACCCGACGTGTTTTATCTGCGATGACACCCGTCACATCCGGACTGGTTGTCCCCTGCGCACGGTGCTTAAAGGTTCGCCAACCGACCTTCCGCTTCTCACCAGACTGATTTGTCGCGGCTAAAGAAGAAACTCAGTAGGCGTGGGGCGTCCTAATGGAGACGAACTGAGTTCTGCAGAGCCTCAAAGAGGTAGAGGGCAGCAGAGCCCAGTCTTAAAAACCACCGTGCTTTTGACGACGGAACATGTGTGCAAGCGGGGCTTGCTGGTCGTAAAAGCGACCTTGAAGGGCTTTGAGCAGCCAGGGAAAAATCTTATCGATTTCGAGGCGTCGGGCAATTTTGTACGACGCCCCACGATCGAAGGAAGTCAGCTGTATGCGGAGGCGCTGGAAGCGCGGTTGCGTGACATCTTCACTGTTTGCGTAGCGACAGGGACTTGTGTAACTGTACCGAGGGTCCCTGTAGACATCGGTATCAAGTTCCTTGACGTGTAACGCTGCATATTTAAGACTTTGATGCAACCTATGACCTTATCCTTACTATGGCATGGCTGGAACCCCATAGCCCATTGATTGATTGGATGTTGAGGACCGTAGGCGCTACGCGCACGTCCCCTGGTGGAGCTTTGGTGAGTCATGAACCCACCTCTGCTAGTAAGCCGAAGCACTATTGGCGCGGGCACTGGACCGGGACGATCGATTTGCTAGATATCAAAGTATCCGAGTTGTCAGACACCAAATGTGTTTTGAACAGGAGTACTCACGGGCTGAACGTGTAATGATACGTAACCCACTCATCGCTGCTCACGTTACAAAGCCGTTGCTGCATGCCAAGAGTGGCATGGTCGGACGAGGTCCGTGGTATCAAGGGCGAGGCCCTAGTGATGCGCATGGATTGGCACGTTATCCACTGATCGAAATTGCGGAAATAGTAGCTCTTCGTCTGATGTTGTTAATCACATTAAGGCTCCGATCAGGGCATGGGGACACTGGACGATGCTGAGTGCGTGTTTCCACAATTCCGGTAATACGAACAACCTCTATAGAAGAGACAGCGATGCCGTATGCTAACTGCAAGACTGCAAGACGAAGGGCGTCGACCCTGACACAGGGTGTGTCTACCGTAGACTATAGCGCACAGATATCTATCCTTGTCAACGGTATGACGGGAGAGGAAGACGGCGACGTCATCCTCGAGGCTATTCCCGCGGTGGATCGGTGGCTCTTATTGAGCTGGACCTGGTGGCCTTCAAAGAGATTGATGGTGCCTTAAAGGCAGGCAATTTAGCCGAGGTAGTCATTATAAGACCGAACGAGGAGATTATCTCGTCGTCGCTTCTGGATGATGCCGTCCTGGAAGACTCTAAGAGGGTACTAAACGCACGAAGTGGGTCGTCGATCCTAAAGAATTCCTCGAGTCCGTACTATCTTTTGGTTCAGGAGTTTCGAGACGTCGTCTCCAAAGACCCGCCGTCAGTCCTATCTCCGGACCGAGGTGTGCGTCATGAGATTGACCTGGTTTCGGATATCAAATACTGCGTAACACGCCACTGGCCCCTGCCCAAGAAGCAGTGTGACGCCGTTGACGCCTTATTCCGGGCGTAGCACGACGCAGGAATGGTGCTTGAGAGTTTATCACACCATTCGACACCCACGTTTTGTGTCCGGATACCGAACGGCAAGTGGCGTAATAAACTAAACGCTGCCACCATTCCGGTACAAACGCCAATTGTTAGGAAGGCTGCTCTTCAGAACATCATGGTTGGCTGTACAAAGTACAGCGCACTTAACTTAGTCGATGGTTTTTACCAATTGCTCATCAGAGCGAGTGATATGTCACTTACAGCTGTGAGCAATCCGAGCGGGATGCTGTGGGAGTGGCCAGAGACGTCCCAAAGGCTGTTAAATGCACCTGCAACATCTAATCGTCTTGCAATTGTTCAGGCTCCACCGAGCGTATGCACAAACTTACTTCGACGACATCTTCGTCCACAGTCGTGCGGGTACGGGAGGACAGATGTGGAAAACCACATCATTCATCTGAGAGCGGTGCCCGAGTGCATGCGCACGAATAAGCTATATGCTGTTGCCGATCAGTGCACCTTCGGCGCGGAAAAAATTCCGCTTCATTGGGAAGCGCGGCCGAGTGGATCCCGCTAAGGTCAAGGCCATTGTGGACTGGCCGGCTACAAAGAATCAGAAGGACTTGCGCAGGTGGCTTGGACTTGCCAACTACTTTAACAAGTATAGCGCAAATTATGCGAAAATAATACAGCCATTGCCGAATCTCGCTAAAAGAATACAGAATGG
Organism: Plasmopara halstedii; assembly: GCF_900000015.1. Taxonomy (NCBI): domain Eukaryota; phylum Oomycota; class Peronosporomycetes; order Peronosporales; family Peronosporaceae; genus Plasmopara; species Plasmopara halstedii. Next base: position 125,147 of record NW_020189271.1, read on the forward strand.
TGGTCGGACACCAAGCATCGGAAGGACTTTGACTGGGTAAAAAAAAAGCCTCCTTCATGCATCAATACTGGCGCTGCCAGACCCTGATCTTCCTTTCAGCGTCGTCTGTGACGCTTCGGACTTTGCCATCGGCTGTGCACTGCTGCAA
>NW_020189271.1:125304-129450 GCF_900000015.1 Plasmopara halstedii
CTTGTTGCTGTTAAAAGGAAAAGACGACGTAGACGCCAACCTCTGTCAAGTCTTTTTCGTTGCGCTTGAAGTACAGCATGTCACTAATATACTGCTTAAAATTAGCGTCTGAGATTCTTGCGCGTAGCAGTTGACTCCATGATAGTCCCGCCTACTTCAGTCCATACAGGCTCTTTTTAGCTCGAGCACTACTTCGTTTGCATTGGTCGCAGCAAGTTTCATTCGTAGTTCATCTTTGATGTCCATACCACTTAGCACATGAAGCAGGATCTATTGATATTTCTCCTTGTCTAGCGTTTGGAATGTCACCATGCCTTGCCGGCATCCCCCACGTCGCTGCAAGACCTAGAATCACCTTAACTGTCGACACATCCATGACGGCAGCGAAAGTGATCGCATAGTTTATGCCAAAAGTTTGCTCATTCCCGCACGCAACTAGTGATTGCTATAATCGCCGGGACAGCCGTCGCATGCGGTGAGAAATTTACCCGCTGACACATTTCAACCGTGCGCACAGATGCGTTCACCCATTTATACATGTCTTACCATTACTACATAGCGCACAGAGAGCAAAATGTATTTTCACCAACGAAGGGGTCATTTTAAGGAGAATATATGCCTCGTATAGTCTTTTGAGCTTAACATCCTCGAAGCGAGGGACACTACACGCTGAATGTGATGTAGTATTCCTTGGAATTATTTTAAGCATTGCAAGTGTGCAACCGCGTACTCTGGTGAACCGATATTGCCATTCTAAGACTTCTTATATTGCAAAGCTTCTAGCAGCACAATACAGATTATATCTGACCCGTACGCAGTAAGTATCGCGTCATCGATGAGCGACATCACTATTGTGACAGCGCCCGCGGTGGGGGTCGTGCGAAAGTGCGTAACCTACCGCATCAAGCCGACCCGACTTCTACCTTACCTTAAAGGTCTAGTTGGAAAATAAGATCACTATCGTTCCATTGTCATTAGAGGTGTGGTGACGTTATTGGTGTGTGCAATGCCGTGTGATCTAAATATTCAGTTTCAGCATGTGCACGCTACGCTTGACATATGCATACCTTATAGTGAGTAGCCCCTGATCGGGCGCCTGCTATCTCCGTTTGCTACTTATATTCGGCACGACCCAAATGTGAGCACAAATCTATGTCCATCAGTGGAGTAAAACGCAGATTGTTGCAGATTTCATGACTGATCGATAAGTATTGAGAAACTTACCCTTGGAACACGCATGAGACTTTGCCAGGAAGCCTTCAAGGTCGCTCTGCCGCTTTTAAGGGGATTGATACCCTATTTGGCGAAATTTGATAGAATTTGTGCCGTGTTTGCATAATCTATATTGTATTCATACAAGTAGTTGATCAGGCTAAGCCACATTCTTAAGTCCCTTCAAGACAGGAGCACCGACTTTTATTTTTGGCGCGATTTGTACGCAGGCCATGTTTCTCCTCGAAACAACAGAGAAAAACACTCTCGTCCGTTTGAAGGACACACCTGTCTCTTCAACTAGAGTTTTTAAAAGCACATCGATTTAAGCACTTTTTGCATGTGATCCATGTGGTTCTTCATATTCGACTTTCCGTGCTCTGCACGAATGTGAGCGCATGAATTGTCGAAGATGATTTACAATATGTGGCGTTAACAGCTACGAAACCGGATGATTAAGTATCGCTGATGTATGTGGCAGTTGCTGTTGAATGACAGCCTTTTTCAAGATAGCCCGCCAGAATTACTCAGCGCAACGAGACAATTTGCATGAGCCGTGTTAGCACGGAAAGTCCGCGCCGAGAGGACTTTTACCGTTTCTCACCCATCCCACTTACGGGATGAAGTCAACCTTAAAATAAACTTACTTATCCTGGAACAACGAGCATGACAGTTGTGTTGTCGGCGCGTCGTAACATATTTTTACAGATAAAAAGCATCCGCTGTAGTATAAATGATAGCTGTCAACGTCCTTGCACTCATACCTTAGAGTGTCTATGCAATGATAGTTTTATTTATGACGGATATAAGGCTCGGTGACCTCACCGTCTTCTGATTCCTTGCTTTTTTGCCAAAAAACAACTCTTTCATCTCTATAAGATTATCTGCTGGAGGTATTGAGGATGGACTTACAGCTTCTTGGACGGCCCCGGTCGCTCCATTTACAAACAGGTCGATAATGTTTCGCTCCACTTACCCATGTGCTTCACTGCTCAGCGCGGTGCACGGTAAAGCCGACTTAGCAAAGCCATTACAAAGTAACAAGGTTTGAGAAACCCCTCGTGACTTTAAGGCCTGACCACTCTATATGCTACCTGCGGTATCCCTTCAATTTGACCACAACAAACACGAGAGACTACAACACCCAGTAGCGTCTACACTTCTATAGATCTGTCACAGAAGACGCCAGATTACATCTGCTATTTACCGTCCTATGAGATAGATCACAGTGGAGAATCGTTTCGACCCGTCTAAACAAAGATTTTCGCTTCACTGTGGTGATTGTACTATTCCTTTGCTTTATTCTTTCCTATGATAGGAACTCACTACCGCTTCTGCCTATCGATTCTGCTCCAAACATTAGGCAATATCATTTCAAAACCATTCAAACAATTTTATATCTTCTTTTGAAGTAACTGGAACCTCATGCCCACGCCAAAAGCTCTTTTGCCTCTATTCAAAGCGAGTTTGCAACGCTATAGACTGCACCAAGAAAAGGTGCGTGGCATTTAACTGGTTCACCTTCCAGTCTATTCACGGAAGGTGAATCGGCAGTATTTACCACATTGAAAACGGACTCTTTGTGTCAGGGCTTCCTCTGTGCGTGGTGCACGTCAACCTCGTCGCATGCACCACTAAAGCAAGCGAGATCGTTGGATGCAGTGATTGCTTGCCTTTATAAAGCAATTGTTAAATAATATCCTATTTAAGGACCGTCTAACAAAGACCCACTGCCACTGATGACTTCATGATAGTGGTATTCTATCGGATCACGAGGGCAGATTTTACCTCAATCGGACCGGCGCGACGTAGCGTCTTATCATTGGTTGAAAATATATGTCAATACGCCTTCTTTCCAGTTAAGTAGGCCAAAAACGCTTGAATCTGCCGGCTCGAGGAAAGATGGTATAGCTTGTCTGTGCGATCGTTGGTGTGGCGGGAAGCGCTTTCCCTGTGGACACAGACGCGAGCCAGCTGGTGGGAGACTTGAAGAAGGCGATCAAGGAAGAAAAGCCGATCGATTTTAGGGACATCGACCAGACATGTTTGAGCTCTCTCTGGCGAAGAAAGACGGCGCTTGCCTGACGTCTTGCTCGGAAGATATCAAGAAGCTAAAGAAGGGCAAGAAAATGGCCCTCATCGAAGCGCCGATGAAGTAGGACTAAAAGCTACAGGCGAAGGACTCGATGGAGTACGTGCTGGAAGAAAATAATATGTCCACCCCACAGTCAAGACAGATTCACGTGTTGGTCGTGATTCCAGCTAAGCAGCGAGCTGCTTCAATCAAGAAGCAACTGCGATACAAGGGAATGAGCACCGAATTTTCGTGTCGTAAGTTCTTGGATGCATTAGCGAAGAATCTTGCCAAGCTGTACGATTCGACAATTGGCGAAGTCTTCAGTGCTGTCAAAAATGATTAATGGGGTATTTGTCTGCAGAGTGGGAGGCAATTGACCAGTGAACCATTGCCACTTCTTCATCGAGGACGAGTGGAAAGACCTCAAGGATTTGAATTAACGTACAGATCGCCGTATTCACGATGGCAAGGTTCCCACAACCAGCAAAGGGAAATCATACGTCATTCTCCCACACGCAATTTTCAGTGATGATCGAATCGACAGATACAAAACTATTGTGACTAGGGCAAACGTGGTGTTCGAAGCAACCGAGCTCGCAGTGAAAAGATGAAGATGAGTTCTCGGGTTTGTGGGTGTCCCTGTCCTTCCTCCTTGAGTAACACGAATCACCGTCGTTGACTATGCCAACCAAGCATGTGAAAGGCGAGTATAAGCATCTAGGCCAAGCAGACCGATGCGATGGACAGCAAACGCCGCCAGTCCAACCGGCCAACAACCTTAAGTATCGTGTGAATATTCTTATCCAAAATCCTTCATTTTGCTTAAAACCTCCAAAAATGTATAAAGCCAAATATTT
>NW_020189271.1:129460-130218 GCF_900000015.1 Plasmopara halstedii
TAGGCGATGCAGCGGAAGACGTAGCTGTTCTTGTTCTTGGTCCTAGAGAAGTTGACTGTATGTTTGGTTTTGCAGATAATCATATGAAAGAAAGCGTTACTATACCCAAGAGAATGGTCGTGATGGTGGACACAATGCAGAAATCGTCCATATAAAATTTACAATATTGATATTTATATTTACTTTTGAAAAAGAAGAGCAAACTTTAGCGTTAATTATTTGAGTATATTTCGGTTTCTTTCCTAGATAAGTGCTCCCTCAGTGCGCAGACAGTGAGAGTTAAACCTTCCTATTTGCTTGACGCACGTCAATCTTCTTGTTTCGTTAACGGAGAACCGCATGTAAGACCTTATGCTGTGCAATCGTAAACAAGATATTTATAACCCTGCAATTGTCTTCGTCGATAACCGCGTTTTAAGAAATCCAACCATCGGCCCGTAGCATTCTCCAGCTCAACTGAAGTACATGATCGAGAAATTAAGATCGTGGATGAAATGCTTATGACGGTGAAAGGTTTGAAGGCCGACAAAATGTAACAGAAGCAAATATAGTAAATTTGATACCGTTCAAACTAATGATGATTCTACACAACTAAATAAAATTGGAGCAAAGTACCTTAGTTATCAAGATAGCGATGACATGGACATTGAAGAAGCTTCTTCAGCCACTTGTCAGAGATGGATTAGTGTCATCGACGTATATTGCGGTATTTCACATTTGTCTCAGAGCATCTGTGCCGTAAATCTACGGATGGAATT
>NW_020189271.1:130228-131854 GCF_900000015.1 Plasmopara halstedii
GTTATACTCTCAATTTAGTAAAAGAAAATTAAATGTATAACTACTGGCAGTCCAGCCACATACTGACTTCTTGTTTAGATATGGCCACACCATGGTGTGGTCACACCATCAAATGTAACTTTCACCATTCTGTGATCACCCCATCTTGTGTATCCATTCGTGAAACCCCTTTACAGTCTCCCAAGACGATTGGACCGCAAGTTTTTTTTCTGTGGCATTAAGGATTGTGAAAGATTTTACGACGTGGGTACCGATTGGCCAAAGTCAACGCCTGATGTCTTGCGATACACACTTTTATCTTATACGTATAATGCACCAATCGTTTAAGTGGGTATGAATGTTGAGGGTATCGTGACACATTCGAACGACATTGACTACATGAGTATTCATCGTGCTGCGTTGGTTCGCTCGGCATTATGCCTTACAACTGGTATGTAAATGTCAAATTTGTATGAAATGTATGACATTTAACATCCATCTATCACCTTTTACAAGCCAAGTGTCGGCCATCACCTACGCTCTTTTGTTTTCCAAAGCTTGAGTCCCACCCTCGGCATGACACAAAAAAGTTTGAATGGATTAAATCTATTGAAAGTAACCACAAGAAGATAACCACAGAGTATCTAGCACTTCAAGCACATCGCAATGAAATGAAAGTATCAAGTGATATGAACGACTACAAGATTCAGGACAAGGAGCATCAGCTGCATCAAGGCCATTGGGATTGGATTTCATATGTCACACAAGGTCGACGTCAAACAGATTTTGCGATACATTGCCCTACAACTGTTGAGATTCTCGAATCAATTCCTGGATTCATGACGAATGTGCCATTTGCCTACTCATTCTTTTCGGTATTAAAACCACAGGTGCAATGAATGACATATAGAGATGTATGTCGTGCTAGTTGAATGAATTTGATTAATGTCTATATGACAGTCTAGTATCAAAGCTCACTCTGCTCCGTGCAACATTCGTCTTCGTTGTCGCTTTCCGCTCATTGTGCCATCTGATTGTGGTATTCGTGTTGGCAACGTGTCTCGACAATGGCAAGAAGGCCAAGCACTTTTATTTGATGGTACAATTCTGATTGAAAGATACTTTTTGATAACAACGCTAACGTTTCTTTATCCTACTTAGATGCTTTTGACCACGAAGTATGGCACAATGGACATAAGGGAGATCGAGTCGTTTTGCTATTCGACATTTGGCATCCAGATCTCGTACAAGATGAGCGTGAGGCAATAACTGAAATGTTTAATGATGCAAAGGCCAAAGGGTGGCTTTCAAACGATGGATAACATTCTACAAGGTTGCATTAAAGCAGTAGCTCAGCAAACCCTTTTTCATGTTCGTGTGATTTCATGACTTTGCCACTTTTCAGATACGTCATCTTCTGATCTGCATTGATCTCTGCACACAAAGCATGAATATCATTTGCTTGATCTTCACTATGTGATGATATCATTTGTTGCTTCGTCTCTTCCTTCGTTTCCAATCGTCGTCGCTTCTGTTTCTTTTTTCCATCCAAACTTTTCTGCTTCATTTCCAATAATTTCCTATAAAATAGTTTTTCAGCACACAATGTACACGCTCGGACTTTGACTAAACAGCGCTTTCGCTCTC
>NW_020189271.1:132296-132526 GCF_900000015.1 Plasmopara halstedii
AACTACGAGTCTGGCACTCCTTTTCCCGGATGGAATGACGAGGAATGAAAGCCGAACTAGCGGCGTGAGACGTATCCTGCTCGCGCCTTGCGGACCCCATGTCCGTTTCCTGACTTCTCGTCACCTGAGAGACGTGGTGTAATCATCAATGACCTCGACGGGGTACAGAGGTGGCAGCTGGAAGCTGCCCGTAAGGCGGCTCTGATGCGCGCCCATCCACGGCCGGTCAT
>NW_020189271.1:132536-133387 GCF_900000015.1 Plasmopara halstedii
TGCTGAAACAGGAGTAAACCTGGTAGACAGCCCTACTTGCATCCAACGGAGGTTTGTCCTCGAAGACGTGTTTTTTGCGCGCAGTCCAAAGGACGTGAATCGCGATAGAACGAGAGATAGACCATAGAATCTTGAGGGCGGAAGCTCGACTAGTTGCTTCCACAGTCCACTTCGGTTCACAGGGGAGACAAACCAGCTCCCGCGTAATGTCTCCGAAGAAATCGTGCCAATCCGCCTGGATGAGGAACAACATGAGCGCACTCGAAAAAGGGATGTCGTTCCGTTTCCACACTGGTACAGCCATAACCGCAATTAAGAGCGGTTTGAGAAGAACGTTGTAGGAACCCGAAACGGGAGCGCGTCGATAAAAGTTTCAAAGCCAGACGAAATTGGAGATCTGAATACACGGGAAGGGCAATTTGCCTAAGCTCCTTGAATGCTTGGACAATGGTAGATAGTGTGGACTGGGAAAGCTCGTCGCAATGATGGGAAATTGGGTGATCCCGCAAATTAAACGTCGTGTTACTAAGCAGCCCTCTCATGTCTCGCTTGGATAGTTCAGGAAACTTGTGAACAACTCCGTCGGAAACGAAGCCTACAGGTGGAGACAAATCTCCAATTTGGACAGGGCCGTGCAGAACTCCCTGTGCGCCCACAATTGAACGTATTGAGGCAGTCAAATCTCGATAAAGACACAGTAGATGAGGGATACTGCCCCGAAGCTCCATTGCTGGCAGACCATGTATAAATCGATTCACAAACTCGGTAGCAGTTGGCCACGATCCACAAAAGCAATCCCTCAGACATCGGCAACCGGTGCAAGCTGCGAACACAAGACGAAAGTCTCTGCT
>NW_020189271.1:133397-178997 GCF_900000015.1 Plasmopara halstedii
TTTAGCGTTTGAGGAAGCGTAATTTAGGTCACCGACCTTTCGTTCCTTACAAGAACCAATACGAGTGTGGTGGATCGCAATCCACTAACTCCAAGAGTAGTTACTACCTCAACCAAGGCTAATAAACTCTTCGGTTTAAATTCAAAATTGATTTTTATCTGCGGCTAAACCGCCTAATTTCGAATGTATAGATTTTACTCAATATATAGTAAAATTTATATACATGTACAACTCACATACCGTATTCTTGTTTGGGTGCAGTCACACAATGCACATCTCGTGTGACACCCCCCTGTTACCAGGGTACGTGTAACCCGTTACACTTTTGACGTCATTTCATCTGGGAATGCAGTGTAATGTTACGTACACCGTTAGTGAAACTTTATGATAATTTGTATAAAATATCCTTTTCTAAATATTTATCCAAATCGATTCAGCGTAGCACTTTGCATCGAACTAAAAGTCTCTTTGATGAGCTTAGCGAAAATCTTCGCAGTTTTGCCAACAACCCATGATCCCAGACATCGTTATTATCCAGCTACCGTAAAATATCGAATAAGTGAATAAGAAGGGTTCATTTCCATACAACTCGCGGGTAAGTCGTTTCAAACAGCTGCATGCTTGATCTGCTAGTGATAAATAGTCTCACGTGAAGCAGACGAAGCTGTGGTGCGCGTCGTAGTTAACGTGCTCGGTTGTTCGTATACACTAATACCAGCAACGATGTCACGAAGCAACGCAATGTTCAGGTGTAAGTTACCGCTTGTAATATGCCAAGAAACGGACAGTGTTGTTGTAAGTGCAAGTTGCCACATACACCCAGTGCAAGGACGGTAACATCACATTGCCATTTCGTTCGTTGATGTACTCGCTCGATAATACACTTGAAGTGTGTGGTCAAAAGTCCATTTCGAAATCTGCTATAACATATGGGCCATCATGTGTAAAGCGTCTCTCATATTCATCTCTCGTGCATAAAAGAACGAGTTACCGCATCAAAACTCGATAAGTACACACCAGCGCACTAATGTGAGCTTAATCCTGTTATGTACTTCAAATCTAGTTGCTCTTATTCTGCATTGTTTGACAAGAGAACAAAGCTTTTGTAGCTACCACTTCGTACATTCCTCAGTATAGTCTATGAAACTGAATCGTAATGGCGAACGATTGAGATCGCACTATCTGTCGTGCGTCGTTGTCGCGTAATCTTCTTTGAGGAACCGGTATCTCTCAGTATTTGTCGTTTTTATGCAATATACAATCGCGGGTTTGTTACCCATATAAAGGAAGTAGTGAATGTGAGTAAATGACAACACGATTGCAAACCCACAAAGCCCATCCAAAGGGCAATCTAGATCGTAGAACCGTAATTGAAGTATTACCGGTACGGTACGCCTGCTGGTCCGCCACGGAGATAAGCCAATCGAGAAATCGCAAGACAGACGCAGAACCGCCTCAGCTTAACGCATAAGCCGACTTATCCCGAGAAGTGATACTAGTGCAACTGTAGCTAGTCGCACTCTTTCAAACAGTGAAACAAAGCGAACTCAAGACACCGCACCGAATTTACGAGCAAGACCACCTCTTTTTCCTTTTTAAATTGCTTTTCTGACAACATGGCGGGGTATAATGAAGAGTGGGTTGATGTACAGAAGAATACCTTCACAAGAGTACGTATTATGATAAAGAGATGAGTGTAGCTCACAATTGATGTGAGGAACTAACAAATGTGATGTGTAGTGGGCTAATACGTACCTTTCGCGCAAGCGCATGACGATTGAGGACTTGTACGAGGACCTGAAGGATGGTATTCGCCTTATTTCCTTGCTTCAGATTATCTGTCGCGAAAAAGTGTGCCGCGTACGTCATAACTTGTGAATTTTGATGTAGAGATTACTTTTGGTATCCTAACCATCAGTTCCTGTTTTATCGTATGTCTGGTGACAGAAATTCAACAAGAAGCCACGTATGCGTATCCAAAAAATGGAGAATCTGAATTTTGCATTTGCTTTCATGCAAAAGAAGAACGTGAATGTAACAAACATTGGATCGTCCGATATCCTCGACGGCAATAATAAGTTAGTTCTGGGTCTCATGTGGACACTAATTAAAGCCTTCCAAGTAGCTGAAATCGATGTCGAAGGTGTCTCTGGTAAAGACGGATTGCTGCTCTGGGTCAATCGCTCCCTGGCGGACTACCCAACAATCGACGTCAAGAACTTTTCAGCTAGCTGGGCTGATGGCATGGCTTTTTGTGCTCTCATCCACCGCTATGCACCTACATTGATTGATTTCAACTCACTGAATCCTAAAGATGCTCAAACTAATGTGAAACTTGCGTTTGACATTGCTCGTGAGAAGCTGCGCATTCCCCAGCTTCTGGAGGTCGAGAACGTGGCTGGACAAATCAAGCCAGACGAGAAGAGTATTACGACGTACGTGTCACTGCTCTTTAAGGAGTTTGCATCAGGCGTGCAGAAAAAGAAGGCTGTGACGACAATTTCTAAGGCTCTGAACATTGCACAACGTCATCAAGATCTATCCATTGAGTTTAACAAGAACGCATCAGGTCTGCATGATTGGCTTCAACAACAGACAGAGCGTTTTCAGACACTAAGTCAGCCTCGCCATATTCCGGACATAAAGGAGGCACTAGTTCGTCATCTAGACTACAAGAAGAACGATAAGCCACCACGTGAGGCTCAGTTTGTGGCCGTGGAAGGATGTGCTGGACGATGGATTGCAAGCTGCAAGAACAATGGACGCGCTGTGCCGAATTTGGATCCGCCTATTGAGAAATTGCAAGCGCTCAAGGCTCAACTTGACGAACTTGAGACGGCTTTTGAGCTAAAGCTGCGTCAAAATCTAGAAAGTTACCAAAAGACGGATATTTTTTTGACGAAAGTTGTGAAAGATCTGGAAAAGGTCGAGCTGTGGGCCAAGGAAAAGGAGGCACTCTCTCTTTTTGCTGAGAATCTGCGCGTTACTTCTACAGCCGACGCAGAGGAAAAATTGGAGAGCGTTGCTTTTTTGCGGGATATTGAGCTTCCACGTTACAAGCAATTGTTGGCAACCGTCGTGAACGAAGCAGACGGACTTTCGGAGGAGCACAATGACACAAAAGCTACGCTGGAGCGTGTGGAGGCAATGAAGGGCTTTGTTGCTATGGCAGAAGAAACGGTGGAAGGGGTGAAGACCAAACTGGAAGAGTGTTTGCGCGTACAACAAAATATGGACGCCGTTGCTAAGGATGCCAAGACGCTAATGCGAAATCTCAAGTACGTCATTGAAGAGATGGACGAGGAGGTGGAGGCGGCCACGAAGCTGCAGGACGTGTCAACAGCAGGCGTCATCGCTGCTAAGCATCAATTTGACACTGTACTGGTTCCAAAGGTGCAAAATGCTGTTGTGAGCGAAAATGAAAAGCTGATTGAAAAGAAGCATATTTTAGCCGAAGGTGGTCGTGACAACGATGTTGCACTTATTGAAAAGACCAACGCACGTGTGCAGAAGTTGTTGGACTCGCTGGCTGAGAAACGTGGCTACTACGAAGAAGAACTCGCAAATGTGGAAAAGCGCGATGAAGTATGTCGCGAGTTTGCCAATTTGTCTGCTCGCATTAAAGAGCGTTGCACCCAGAGCACTCAGTCAATAAACGTTGTCGAGGGATCGCTGAAGGACCAGTTTAACTCTATGGTGCAGCTGCGCCACCGTTTGTTCCGCTCCAACACCATTCTGACGCTGGAAGACGAAACGGAGGGAAAACCCGAGGATCCCGAAATTACTGGTGTAGAGACACCAATTGCAGAGACTGTTGATCCTGAGAGTGAAGAAGGCGACAAGGCTGCTAAGCCGGAGTCCAGGGTGAAACAGATAGAAGAAGCTAAAGATCAGGCGGCGGGAATTATGCCGCCGCTCACCGAAGATATGGAGAAACTAGAGCGGATTCATGAGGAGCTGGAACGACTGCAAGTGCACACGAATCCGTTCACCACGGATACAATTCACGGTTTACGTGCGCAGTTCTCATCACTTGAGACGGCTGTTCGCGATAGAGTCAAGTCATTGGAAATGGAGCTAGCATTGAGTGAAGTCGGCAGTTTGACTGTCCAACAAGCGAAAGAAATTCAAGAGGTTTTTGATCACTTTGATCTGGACAACGACGGTGTTCTTGCTCGTGATGAATTTATCATGGCTTGCAAGGGTCTCGGTCTAAGTCTAAGCGAAGACGACTGCCACGACTATTTTGACAAAATTGATGCGGAGGACAACGATGAAATATCTTTTGATGGCTTTGCCATGTTCTGCACGGAGCAACTGCAGAGTGGATCGACGAAGGATGACGTATATGAGGCACTGGATATTCTCACTGGCGAAGAGCTTACTTTGGAACTGATTGAAGAGCGTTTTGACGCATCCCAGATCGAGTTTATTAAAAAGCACGCGCCAGAGCTTTTCGATGGTAGCCAAACTGTCGACACGGCGAAGTTTACGGAACTTATCTTCAGTTTGTAAGTAATTGGTCGAGGACAGGTGAAATCGTTGATGTTTTCTATTCTAACCATCGATTGTGAGCTCAAGCTCATTAACCTTAAAGAAAGTTTATGGCTTAATTTTTAGATTCTAAAAGCATTTTTTAAGATAAATCAATTGTACACGAGACGATTACCGCTGGTTCGTCAGAACGTTTGCTCTCTTCTCCGTCTTGTCCAAATTCAAGATTCGTTTTCATGTCACTTTCCACTTTCTTCGCTTCAGCACGCCTGGCGTCGTCAATAGTGTAAACGTGACCTCGGCGCAATCCTGTGAAATAAGTTACGACTTTCGGCACATTCGTACCTCGTTCTCTAGAGGTTTGACAGGCAATATTCGACGGTAAATAAACTTGCGTGTCGACGTCGCGACGGAAGCTGCTGAGTAAAGTCTGCGCGCCGACAGTTCGACAGTGTCGAAGATTAGCAATTTTCAAAGCTTTACGACGGAGATCCCACTCGTTCCAATCGTAATTGTAGTCTATATGCTTTTCAATAAAGTGTGTGGGCGTGCTCGTGCTTGCATCGACTTTCTGTGACGGTGGAGGAGCCAGTAATGGATGCACTCCTTGCGCTCCTTCAGCATAATAACGATGGCACATTTTCAGCAGCGAAGTCAACGTAATATTTGGAAAAGACTCTTGTAGTCTTAGCAGATAGATAAGAGCTGGTTGACGTGCTGCGCGATGTAAAATACCTTGAACGTAGCGATGAGGCTGAAGCATGAACTCACCTAGTGCGCGTTCATTGACGAAAACGTGGTAGGCATTACGGTACTGAACAACACCTAATGAAGGATCTCCTGGTAGCAACAAACCTCCACGTTCCACTACTGTCCATGGACAGAATCCCTGATACTCGAGCGGTAATTGCATAAATTCAGGCGTCGTCTCAACTGGCATTCGAACAGCAAAATCAGAGCCTTTCAAATCCCAATTAACTTCATCTTCGACCAAATCTCCATCTTTACGTCCAAATCTATCAGTCGTCTCCAATTGACCTTCTGTCGGAAAAGTTTCAATATGCGAAAAGAGATCTTCTGTCGGAATTGACGATTCACGTCGAGCTTGTCGTGCAATGGATGAGTCAACTGATAGAGTTTGAGTAAAGTTCGATTTGAAGCACAATAATGATCTTAATGCTTGAGCACGGGCCTGTAGCAAATCGTGCTCCTGAAGCAACTCAGTCCAGGAACGAGAAACAGCTTCAAAGAGTGGATAAACATGCGATTTTGGTAGGGAAGTCCGCGCTCCCACAAGATTTTGCAGTGCACTCATGTCAGTCTGATACATCTTTAATCGCGAACTAATTTTTTCATGAGATACAGCGATATCCTCATCGAGACTTTGCAGATACGAAAGAAATTGTCGTCGATTGCTCAATTCGTCTTGCCATCGGGTAACTTCGTCGTGACTTGGTAAAGATCCGGATGATTCCACTTCACCATTTGCTCCGAGTCGGTGATGTACGTGCAATAGCACTTCTGTATATTGTGTACACATCTCATTTGCTTCCTGCACTTCGTCTCGAACAAGGTTTACCAATGTAGCAACATTTTCTTGGATCTCTAGAGCACTAGATGTGATACCGACACCTCCTTTACCTAACTCCTTGTTAAAAAGGCGAATACCTTCAACAATGCGCCGAAGTTCATCCAACTGAAGCAGTTTGTCATCCGTGGACATGGTCGCAAAAGACTTGAGTCCAATGCGTGGAAAGACGCTCTCAAGAGCTCCCGCGACTTCTTTCTCTAAAGCTCGAAGTTCGCCTTGTTGCTGATTCTTGTCCGCAACGCTCTTAACATTGTCTCGGGTATATTTGCTTGCATCCAGCATCAGAAGCGTAAAAATGTGCTTGTATAACGTTGATAAAGTCTCGAAGTCAGTGGCAGTATCTGGTACAAGTGTAGCAATTGTGCGCTGCAGCTTGGATACCGATTGCTCCTGACGTTCTTTACGTATGTGCAATTCCTCTTCAAGATTTGCATAGATCAAATCAAATTCGAGTTGCATCTTGACCGTCTCCATGGCTGGATCATCTTTAAGTAATAAAGCCTTTACGCATTGCTCAATTAAATACAGCTCGTCTTCATGAGTCATTTGTCGCTCCAGTACAATATTGCGTCGACTACGATGAATCATCAGACGCACTGTAAATGCAGCAAGTGTCTCTGACACATCAACGCCTCGATACCGACATCTTGCCACAATGTCTGCAACCACACGCTGTGCGTTCTCCATGCCCAAAGTGCGATTGAGACGTGCAGAGTCGTTAATGAGTTACATTTAATTCGGCAAGTAGTTTAGTGCGTACCGGTATCTCACTGAATTATATAGCTCGACATAAGTTTGTTAGTAACTGATACGTGGGCCGTCGAACCGTCACCCTTCGTGTCAGTAGCGGCTTTTTCTCACTACGTCGACCGACCGTTTTACGAGTGCCTTGACTTTCCATATATCTTCCCCTTAGATTCGCCTCATCTCGCTCACAAGCGGCATCGTGAAACCTTAATTTTGTGTCACCTTCTATTATGTCGACAGTTTCCCATGACACGGAGATCGCAGTAACGCCGTTGCTGTCGCTAAACAACGGCCACAACCTTTTGTTATCACTCATAAGTATGGAAGGTGGTGTACTAAGCCAAGCATCGTCTCGCTCGCATGAAGAAGTGACTCGTGAACTTCGTGTAGACGTCAATTACGGGCTAAATGAGTTGAAGGTTCACGAACGACAGCACGAGTGTGGACTAAACGAGCTGGCAGGCGATGAAGACGAATCGGTCATCATTAAATTTATTAATCAATTCAAAGATCCACTAATTATGCTTCTCATGGGCTCTGGCGTCGTGAGTGTTGCGATGGGACACACGGATGACGCCATTTCTATTGCAGTAGCCATCACTATTGTCGTGACTGTAGCTTTTGTACAAGAATATCGCTCCGAAAAGACACTAGAAGCTCTTAAAGAACTGGTGCCACCACGATGTCGAGCTCTACGTGATGGATCAATAGTGGAATTGTTTGCAAAAGAGTTGGTGCCGGGAGATATTGTGGTAGTAGATGTCGGCGATCGTGTACCAGCAGATGCGCGACTTTTTGAAGCGGTGGACCTCGAAGTGGATGAATCAAACTTAACGGGTGAAAATGCACCTGTGGTCAAGGTGATCAATTCGATTGCAGATAGTCATCTCCATCCGTTAGCCGAGCGCAAAAATCTCATATTTATGGGTACACTCGTTCGTGCTGGTCGTGGACGCGCCGTCGTAATTGGTACTGGATCCCGTACTGAATTTGGTAAAGTCTTTGATGTGGTACATAACGTGGAAGAGCGTAAGACGCCTTTGCAGCACAGCATGGATACGCTTGGAAAACACTTGAGCATGTTTTCTCTTTCTGTCATTGCAGTGATTGTGCTGATTGGTGTAATACAAAACAAAGGTATGCTTACCATGCTCCAGATTGGTGTGTCGCTAGCCGTCGCTGCAATTCCAGAGGGTTTACCAATCTGTGTGACAGTCACACTAGCATTTGGAGTCATGAAAATGGCCAAGCGCCAGGCTATTGTGAAGAAGCTGCCAGCTGTCGAAGCACTTGGATGCATTAATGTTATTTGTGTGGACAAGACAGGTACACTTACGACCAACAAGATGGAAGTGCAAGAGATTTTCGCCCCATTCGAAAGTGTGACGGCTATAGTTGAAGGAATCGGCGAGCGGACGCAAGAATCTTTGCAGATAGCTGATTCTGAATTGAAAAAATCAAACGCTCAGTCAACCGTTACGATGCGTGGTGAACCAGTGACTGAAGCTTCCCATCCTCATGTTTATCATTGTTTGCTATCTGGTGCGCTTTGTAATAATGCATGTATCAAGGATCGCGAGGTGTTGGGCCAAGCTACAGAAGGTGCGGTACTATTGTGTGCGCAGAAAGTGGGAATAACCACCGCAGTAACACAAAAATATCGACGCGTGAGTGAAGTACCTTTCAGCTCGGAAAAAAAGTGGATGGCAGTATGTTGCGAGTCTCCGACGGATGGTGCTGCTCGATGGCATATTAAGGGCATGACTGAGGCCATTCTGTCGCGCTGTGACAAGATCGAAGACAATTGTGGGCGTGAAAAAGACATGACACCAGGAGATCGAGAGCGCATCTTTGTAACATCACAGCAAATGGCTTCACGTGGGCTGCGAGTCTTGGCTTTGGCGTTTGGCGATCACTCGGATCGAGGAATGGTTTTTGCTGGTCTTATTGGGATCTTGGACCCGCCTCGTGCCGAGGTGGAAAAGGCGGTTCAAGAATTGGCTCATAGCGGTGTGAAGACCATTATGTTGACGGGCGACTCCAAGGAAACGGCCATTGCTATTGCAAAAAAAGTTGGAATCATCTCAAACAATGAATTTAGAAGTGCGGAAAGTGATAAAGACGGAAATAAGGCGATTAACGAGCTTGTCATTTCGGGACAGGAACTGGAGATTATGGACATGTTGGAATTGGAGCAACGGATCTTAAAAACGTGCGTCTTTTATCGTACGTCTCCGCATCACAAACTCAAGATTGTGCGCGCTCTACAAGAGGTGGGATTGATGGTGGCGATGACTGGAGATGGCGTGAACGATGCGCCTGCACTCAAAGCAGCAGACATTGGTATCGCAATGGGTACGACCGGCACGGATGTTTCTAAAGAAGCTGCTGATATGATTCTTCTGGATGATAACTTTAGCACAATTCTGTGTGCTATGGAAGAAGGCAAGTCGATTTACCACAATATTAAACACTTTTTGCGCTTTCAGCTGAGTACGAGTATCTCAGCGCTCTGTCTGATTGCGTTTTCGACGCTGTTTAATCTTCCGTCGCCATTGAATGCTATGCAAATTTTGTGGATCAACATAATCATGGATGGACCACCAGCACAGAGCCTTGGGGTCGAGCCTGTTGACCACGATGTAATGAGGGAAGGTCCTCGTCCTAAAGACGCAAGTATTATCACAAGCACGATGGTTCGTCGTGTGCTCACGTCGGCGTGCTTTATCGTGTGGGGTACACTATACGTCTTTTATGTCGAGCTAAGTGCAGATGGCACAATAAGCAAGCGCGATCGAACCATGAGCTTCACGACCTTCGTCATGTTTGACATGTTTAATGCACTTTCATGTCGATCAGATGACAAGTCAATTTTTGAAATTGGGATCTTTTCCAACACGATTTTCGTGTACGCGGTCGGCGCGTCGCTATTGGGGCAGTTTCTTGTGATCTACTTTCCGCCACTTCAAGCCACGTTTCAGACTGAAGCATTATCAATTAATGATTTAGTCTACGTCTGTTGCATCGCGTCAAGCGTTTTGATCTGTGATGAGATTCGCAAGTGGTGGCAAGTACGCAAAGTACGTGGAGCTATGCGCTCTGCGTCTATCGCCGCTGGATTCAAGCCGAAGAAGCGAAAACTCTCGTGGGAGAGCGACTTGAAACGTTGCGATACCGTCTAGATTGGAGTAGATACTTATGCGATTTTATAAACTTGTTAACCAAAAACGAGATCTAATAGACAGACATACCGTTCTAGCCACTACGCTAGAGAATTATTGGTCCTGTTCAAATCCAGCCGACGAGTGTTTTGATACTCTGTAGAAAACCAAGTCCTAAAAGCACGAGAGCACACGGCACGTTTGCAGGAAAGTTTGCATTGCTGCAATGGACAAAGTGGCTTCTCGCTGCTGTCATGTTTTGCGGAATTCCATCGCCTGTCAACAGCATTAATCCGCAGTTGTGACCAGCTTGTGCGTCGCCTAATTCTGCGGCAAGCTGGTACCGCTTGAATGCTTCAGTACGGTTGCTAGGACAAACGCCGTCCCACGGCTCATGGTAACATATACCCGTTTTTCGAATCGCTTCCGAGTCGTTCAACGCTGCTGCCTGCGAGTATAGAGTAAATGCTTCATGTAATAACGGATTACTTGTGCTTCTCGCCGAAAGGGCAAGCCAGCGCCACTTAAAGATGCTGTCTCCATGGTGCTCCAACAAATAAGCAGCATTGCATTGTGCGTCTACATCCCCTAATTCGGCAATGAGTCGGTACTGCAGGTACGCACGAAGGTAGTCTTCTTTCTTATAGCATTCGTACGCTTTATCGTGCGAAAAAGGAAAGTTTGAATTGATGTCGTGATGCAAAGCAACCGAGCGGAAAAGAGGTAAAGCTTTGGCACACGAACGTGGTGTGCCATACCCATGGTAGTGCATGCCAGCCAAGTCATGGAGTGGTTGACTTGCCTTGCCACCCGTCGCGTTGACAGCTGCTTTGTAATGATATAAGGCCTTGTTGTGATCGATTGGCACACCTTCTTGACCGTGTAAATAGATTGATCCTAGAAATGAGTGTGCTAGCGCATAGCCTTGACTCAAAGCTTCATTGAAAAAGCTAAGAGCAAGGGAGACATTCTGTGGTACGCCATATCCGCGGAAGTAGAGTTCACCAAGGCCGAAAAAAGCGAATGAATTATTCTTTTTAGCAGCGCGATTAAGATACATGATTGCTTGTGCATAGTCCT
Source organism: Plasmopara halstedii (assembly GCF_900000015.1). NCBI lineage: Eukaryota > Oomycota > Peronosporomycetes > Peronosporales > Peronosporaceae > Plasmopara > Plasmopara halstedii. The sequence continues at coordinate 144,471 of NW_020189271.1, forward strand.
GCACGACCCCCATACCCTTGGCAAGAACCATGCCATAGTTGGCTTGAGCCGCCGAGCTACCAGCTTCTGCAGCTCGACGGTAGTATTGCGCAGCAAGTCTCTGATCCGGTGCAATATGAGCTGCCGGATCGCCAGAGAAGTAGAGGTCACCAAGATACAGCATCGCCCGTAAATATTCTTTATCCATCGGATCGTTAGCAATTGTGAGATAGTGTTCGATCAAAGCGAGAGGTTGGCTTTCGTAATCCAAGCCACCCAATCCGATCACATCCCAAGCGCTACTACGCGATCGGCCCGATAAGCGCACGATATCAGGAAATCGCTCATTTCCTTCAGCAGCAATAACATATACATTATGGTCTGCACACTTGCGATAAAGAGTCGCGGCTGCTTCGCACACTGCGTCTGAATCTGCAAGAATTTTCAGATCGGTGGATTGTGCTGGAATTTCACCAGACAACGTGCCATACGCCACAGTCAGCATTGCCATCGAGTCATTAAAAGAAGCTAACGATTGGAGCGCCTCAATTCCTTCGAGTCTCCGTTCTTCTCGTGAAAGTGGGGGCAAATTCGGATCGTCCAACTCGTCTGGATCGGGCACACCAATGAGATCAAGCATGGCAATGACTTCACGTGCCACTTGTGCTCCATAATCCGCGGCAATTTTAAGGTTAAAGATCGCGTCAATAAACACTTGATCTTCTTTTGTCATGCTATTAGGCCTGAATAATTGTCTCAACGACATGTGTGTGACTGCAAACGCCCAATCATTCCCCTTCCGCTGATCTGGAGGATCTTCGTATGTCTGAGATATTCTCACTAGCTCGTCCATTAACTCGGACGTATATCCTTCATTAGCGATGCGAGCTTCCAGTGCAAGAAAAGACTTTGATGGGGTCAGAAACATCGAATCGGTCGCCTTTTCGACGACATCAACGTCGTTTTCAGCTTCGATCGCCTCAGCTTGTTTTGCTTGTGGCAGCTGTGGTGAAGATATGACATCAAGGCCTACAGTTTTCTCATAAGGCACAACGATCCACTTGCCGTTCTCGTCCCTCCGAATTTGTGCCTTGGCACTAAGAGGCGAAGGCGATTTTGAATCTTTGGTAATGGCAGATCCATCGGGCTGTACTTCCCACGACGCAACTTTCTGGGCAGACGCTGTGTAAACATCGTTTGGACTGTGCGATGTAGATTTTTCTGTGCCGACATCCTCCTCACTAAATGAAGTAGAAGCGAATGCGATAGCCGAAAGCAGCGCGATAGAACAGCCGTACAAACGAACCATGGATTTGTCTTTTTGGTGGGAGTTAGCGAAGTATCTGCTGTTGTATTTTGTGGTTTAAACATAATGGATTTCAGATTTATAAATGGTGGACAAAAAAGCAACAAAGCCCCTAAAAAACACTCGTGTTTTTGTCTCAATGTGGGTCGGTGCATAAAGAAACAACGTTTCCTGCTTCAGTATCTAAGTTGCATGGCATTTTGTCAGACATGGAAGGAATAGAGGCCATCAGATCAGCACCTTTATATTTAGTTAGCTCATTTAAACAATTTATGGAGCGGTATTTAGGACGCAGGGCAAATTGATTTTGATGACTGGCGTAAAGGTGTGTATTCTGTCAAAATATAGTTAATTCAAACAGTTAAAATGCATTCAGTTGATAACAAAACGTGTGCTTAGATACTATGCAGAGGATCTATCTCGGATCATTATACGGCCTGCTCCTTAGATTCTCCTCTTCAATAAACATTTCGTATTTCTTGACTATTAAATTCTTCGTGGTCTCTTCGTTACCAACCTGTATGTCTTTTTTTAAATAGGTGAGAAGTTCACGCGGCTGGATATTTTCGAAACTCCATAAATCAAAAATCAAGTCTAGAAGAATTGTGGCGGCAGATCCTAACCGAACCGGATCATACTTTTCAATCAATTCTGAATTCGCCGTATCACGCTCTTCAAGTGCTCTGCCGGCCAAGTAGGCAAGGTCCCACAAATTTTCTGCCCTCACTAAGGGAGGGTCAGGTTTCAAGAAAATGATAAAGCGACTCAAAATCTCCAGTTTTATGATGGTGATGATGAGATTGTCTTCTATGCCAATTTTTAACCATGAAATCACATCTTCTAAATGATGGGGTCCTTTCGTCAACCAGTATTCATACATCTCATGCTGCACCGTTGTTGCAAATTCTTTCATGGACGGCTTAAGCTTCATAAGTGCAAGTGCCACCATCAATTCATCCTCTTTATACCTCATTACATATGTCTGAACGGCAAGGAGTCGGCGGTCTGGATACCGAAGAGCATAATATCTATGAACAATCTCCAGATTTCCGCTCATTAATGCTTTGAAAACGTCGTTGCTTATGTCAATTTGATCCCACAAAAGAGAATCAGATGCGTGAAGCCAATCGCGAAAGAAAGCGGCTTCTAAACTATCGACAATACTAGCATTTTCTAATGAAAGTCTTGCGTTACTAAGTTGCTGCATCAACTTTCCTTCTCCACCAAATTTTCTTATCAAACTCGTGACCAGTTTGTCATCGACGTATTCAGGTGGCAACGCTGCATTCTTATACTCCTCGCGGCCACGCAATATGATGTACTCTCTCAGTTCGTTCAAGTTTCCATTTTGTATGTCTGCAGAAAGATCGTCACCAAACTGCAGCAGATCGATAACTTTGTCAATAGACAAATTATCTTTTAGCCAGTTCTGACGTCGTACATCTTGTATATGGTGCTTTATCATGTGCTGGCTGTAATCTTCGCTCCATGCCAATTCAGGAAGTCTTTTCAGCACGAGGTCGTACCCGTACTTTTCAGAAAGTTGCGCGATCAGCGAGCGTAGATTTCTAATCTTTTCTTTACGATTGTGCTTCAAGCGAACGTTAATCAAAGCCTCCATCTCAGGACTTTTCAGAGCATTCTCGAAATCGTCGAACTGAAGCAACTTCTCCAGATATTGATCATAGATTTCGGAGATAGGTTTCTTTATCCTATACTTAACCGCATCATAAATCGCAGTCAATCTTGAGGAACTACCAACTCGCCACTTAAACTGCTTGATTTTAGCACTTATATTTTCGACGTTATTGGTCCTTGACTCATTTAAGCTCGACATATTCGGTGCAATTTCACTTGCATTATTAGCAGCACCGGAGTCGGCAGGTATAGCAACCACCAACTGCGTCCCGAGATAGCAATTGGAGGCGCTTATGGAGAAAACAAGGAGGAAGAATCGTCTGGCGATTTGCTTCATTGGATCTTAAATGATTATTTAAAAAAGATTTCGATAATAATTGCAAGAGAGTATATTTTTGGTTTGTGATACGGTTTACTCTTGATCTTTCAGACTAGTGCTTTATGAGAAAACTTATCCCAAACATTTGTAACCAGCCGTAAACTTGACCTACATATACGGATATATCGAACCTCGGCACGCTATTTGTTTAAAAATGATTTTTTTAAGAAGTGCAAGATGTTGCTAGTCCGGATTGAGCTGACTATGCGCTGTAAACGCGCGAGGAACCCGATTTTATTTGTGAGAAATGCCCGTTCGACCTTTTTTTGAAGTCTAAAACAGTTGGTGCTGTATGTGAGTTAGCAAAGTCGATTGCCCTGCCACACTATAGCACAAAACTCCAAGCTTCTTGACAACGTGATGTCTACAGTGACTATTAAAAGCCAATGGTTAAGGTAACACCAGCAGTAATATCTGACCGCACGTACATATCAGAAATTTGGTAGACACAATCAGTTTTTGACTGACCGATGAGCACTTTCAGTGACAACGTATTGAGTTAGTCTTCAGCTTAATTTTAGCTGAAGAAGACATTGATATTATTCCTGTTCTTTCTTCTGGCGTGCTAAATATCGTGTATCTTGTACAGTTTATTGTGATGAGGTACGTACAGATTACACTATTGTCCACGTGGATTGTAAGTACGACGAAGAAGTATCAACATTTGTGCTCGGTACTGATTTGGTTATGAAGATCCACATAGGAAAGGCACGAGGAACGTATAGGCTGCTAGCCGTCGAAAAGAGCATTAATTTTAATCATAATACTCTTAAAATTAAAACAAATAAGGCATGATCCCGTGCCTGGGTGGTGGGTGAGCTGGATATTGAGTTGACCGATTCCATATTACGATCCAGAAGTGTATTTAGGGGATCGTTTGTGTCGATATTACTGAAAGGGCGTAAATTAAAGTTGTGATCGAAGAAGCTTAACCAAGAGGCGCTATTGGTGCTTTCAGTGTGGTGTAGCCGACTTGGAAATGGTGTGTCGACTCCGACTCGGGAGACGGTGTGTGCCCGACGAGAGACTTGTTATAGCCAAAAAGCCATTCATGGATCATGGCGGGCGCACTTCGGATTGCCATGAAAACGCATCAAACTTGGTGTCATGAAATTAGCCGTGAATCCTGGCCATTTAAGCATGAGTAGAAAGCATAGAGACCTGATGTTGAGAATTTGACCATTTTGTTAAGCGTTCGAAGTGTAGAGTCTAAATACACCAAAGGTTGGTATTTTCAATTGTCCTTGGCATTCAAAGTTAAGTTGATAGCTGTGTTTATTGTATCCAGCCGTGGACTGGGTGACGAAAACAATGCTTTGGGGAAAAGACGTCTGAAAATGTCTGGAGCGAAAAGGTTGACCCAATCGCTAGCGAGGTCAAACGTGCCATGATCAGGAAGTAAATGAGATCGTATTGTTGTAATATTAATATGCCATGGACCCATATTGAAAGCCAGTAGTTTGGTTGGTGAAAACATGGGAGGTTGCAATCCATATATTCCGCACCCAGCTTGGATCTGAGATTGCTCGTACTTGTTTTAACTTGTTGGACTTTGGTCCGACTTCATCAGCAGCTGTTCTTGATGTCAGCCTGGAAATGAGGGATATGGTTTCAATGCAATTCCGGTAGCTGATGAATTTTTGTCAACACCACTGTTGACGGTAGAAATTGTATTATGATAGATGAAGTTAGATGTGTAGTTTTCCAGTGTTGTCATAATGGAGTGCGGATCGGCCCGAAAATTGTAGTCAATGTCACGAATGCGTAATGTTGCATGTGAAGACCAACTTTTAATTCATCTGTCGACTGAATGTAGATGCGTGGACATTTTAAAACCGCATGTTGACGAAACTGCCGAAAGTGCAAGTTGATGTATGCAAAGGCATGATGCCGTGCAAAAAAGTTTTGTAAAGTCGTTTCTGCAATTTGCATGATGCTTAAAATGCCAAACAACACACAATATTGGTAGGATAGAATGTAAGAAATCCATAATGCAGCGGGGCCGCCGTAGCTCTTTGCTTAGAGAAAGCTTACAAAGGTCACCGACCTTACGTTCTATACTAGAACCAGCATGAGTGTAGCGGATCGCAACCCGCTACCTCTAAGAGTACCGAAAACCTTATCCCAAGGCAAATGTACTCTTCCGGTTAAAATTGGAACTGTATTTATGTTTTTTATGGGCGGCTGAGCCGCTTAAATTTAACACTTATGTTTTCCAAAACCAAATTTATATGCATAACTTGCTACGGTGTAGCCACGCCATTGTGTGACTACACACTACTCGTGTAATCGACATATTATTACGGTCACACAATCTTGTGTGACCCACCCTTTCGTACCAGGGTAAGTGTTTTCCTTTACACATAATGCTGAGAAGCAAAATGATGAAGAAGAATATTCAGGAAAGACAAATATTGTCCAAAAAATGTTTAAATTATGAATTTGTTGAAAGGTTGAAGAAAGACTTCTTATCGGTGTGATGCCACTTTGTAAGCTCGAAACAGATGTTGGGCAGATTCAACGTTTGTGTATTCACGCGTACATAAACCACTTAAACGATTTCTATTCTTAATCAGGGCTTGATTAGAAATTGAAATGCGTAAGCTGCGGATGGAACTTTAGATCATATTACACTGGGAATACATAATGCTATGAATGGTAAAAGTCACGGTTCGACATATTTATGACTAAAAATTGTCTTCGAGACCTCTTCCGTGGTAAGCACAAACAATCTGAATGGACGATTCTACCATAGGTCCATGTGGGGGGCCAAGTTAGGAACACAAAACTGTATCGAACATTAACCGTTCCTCGATCGAAATGTTCCGATTGAGGTGAACTATGTAGTGATACTTGTGTTGTGAAGCTCCCGTGAAGCTTCACAATGTCGTTAGGCAATTTAAGCGTAATGCTTTCAGCAGGTCAATTATGTTCGTAGTGACTTCGGTCAATGGGATTTAACTTTGCCAAATGTAATGTATATATTGTGTCAAGATGGCACGACACAAACCCTCATCCAGTCTGAAGAACGTCAAGTTGCGTATATTTTCGCCCAAACGCGTACAATAACCTCAAAGAATCGAGAAGTCCATTCCATAGGCATCCTCTTCATGTGTACGTATAGAAAGTATGCAGCTAGTACGAAGAGAAATTGATAATTTTGTAAGGAGCTAAACTGCCGGAGTGTAGCAGCTGGGATCGACATTCAGCCCAAGGGTCGAGGCAATTCCATCCCTAAACGCTTTGAGGTGCTTAGTTTGGATAGAAGCCTTGATGGGTATCAAACTTAATTATTCCTCCAACACGCCTGTATAAATCCATTTTTTACAATGTTCTCTCAGCAGCATATTTGCCGTCTGATCCTTGGAGTGACCGAAATTTCGGGCAAAAGCGTAAACTGCTCGAAAAAGATTAGGTCTGCTAGATGTACACTGGCTGTATACTAATGCAACCTCAGGATAACGCTTTGTGAGTGCAACACCTTGCCTCGCAATGTACGTGTACAGTACTTTCACACCACGCATCTTATTCAAATCTTACAAATAATCCACTAAATTCTCGCTCAAGTGTCACACTCTCACCTTAAAGTACTTCTAATAGTACCACATCGTCCGAAGGCTTTAGCACTTTGAGATCCATTGACACCAAGTAGAAAGATGTCTCATGGTGAGTTGGTTACCATTAAACTGCCAGAAGTCTAACTGTAAATATTCTAATCCAGACTCAAACGGGTGTGCCGAATCCAAAATGATCACGTGGCGAGCTATCGAAAGCATCGACGAGATCAGCGCAGCGTTGGAACACATGTCCATGCATGATTCTTAATGTCTTGACATCAAGCAAGAGAGTGAAAATTGATCTACACGTGATCTTCATGTAGTAGTGATTAACACACGGTCTCAAGCAGCCTTTCAGAAACCTGGGGACCAAGCTTAGCATCATGAGCCAGCAGAGTCGCTGGACGGTTTGTCCTCAGGATGTGATTTATATCTAGTCTTGTATAGCAGCGAATGGCGCACCCATCGTTGTAGTTTATACATATTTTTCTTGGACGACTGATTATCGTAAATAGCTTTGTTGTTGCGTTCTAAAAGATTTGGCGCAACCTTGTAGTACTCGATTGCTACTTCGTCGGGACCCGATACGTTTGAATGTGTGGATTCAATGATTGCTGAAGTGCGAGTAACAACTTGTACTGAGCGCCGAGATGGATATATCAAGCAGGCACTGCTGCTGTCTGCTGTAGCGTTCGAGCCAGGTGAAGGGATTTCCTTAAGTTTTGAAGATCAAGGGATCTTGCCTGAAAAGTTGATCCCAGCATCTACAATGTCAACATCAATTTCTGCAGGATCATCCGTGTCGACCCATCGTTACGCCGGACATTTGGTACTGAGAGTCTAGTTGTGGCGGCCAAAAAGGTTCTTTGAACTCGCTCAACAAGACATAAAATCGGCTGCAAACTTGATTATTGCGTTCTTTTTCCGAACGGTACTTTGGAGTGTCGGCTTGTTCATGTTGGAATGGTGCTCTATTGCAGTCGATTGGATTCAGATTAAAGAAAACGATGGCACCGTTGACTGCGGCGACTCTTGTAGCAATTTCACAGCAATCATCTTATTGCCATTTAACCCACCATATTCGAATGTAAATGCAGTAGTCAAGAAAATACCCAAAGTTAGCATCGTTGGATGGTCGAAATCGTGCCGCAGTTCACTCAGCCGACGCCGTTCGATTCGTGATGATACCCGGATCACAATGAAGCTATGGGGTACGTCACCACGGCACGCATTTCATATTTGCATATTTAACATTAAAAGTATGAAACCCGCAAGTATGTGGTCTTTGTTATGCTGTTATGACCTCCGACATGATTTCCCTCATGAGATAGATAAAAAATTAAAAACGTCATCGAATCGATTTTTGCGCATTAAGTTTGCGTAACCCGCTGTATTCTGGTGTTTAAAACGCCAAGCTCCGATAAAGCCCAACGCGTAAGGCTAATCACTAAATTGCAGCTGCATCAGCACAACAAAAGTAGTTTGGATTGGACAAAAAGAGATTTCATTGTGACGGTTTCTTCATGACTATGTGCGAAGCCAGGTCATCTTCATCTTGGCTACACAGATGAAGTAAGTGAAAAGTGCGAGAACTTAGCTGTCATTACGTGTTTTGGATTTATCAGATCCAAAAACAACACTTACATACACCGTCTCGTTGCTAAGCGTGGAACTAAGTAATGACAAACAATTGTTCTTACTGTGAGGTCTTCATCATTGCCAAAATGGGAATCATATGACGACACAAGAATAACATATGTATCTCGTTGAGAGCTGGAGATGAGATGAGTGACCGAAAGCATGTTCAAAATGTGAATGTTGTGTTTGCCGGTCTACAGCGGGTCTTATTTGCCGTGCTCTGTCTCTTCATATATAGCCTTTGGTTTCCGAGAGAAGTCGCTGTACGTCTTAAATTAGCTCAACCATGTTCCGTGAGCCTCTACTAAGGCTCTAGAATCTACAAAAGGCGACTGTTTACCAACAAGAAATCATTCAACAGTCACATAAAAAGCAAAAAAGCTGCTTGGTTAAGTACACCCACCACATATACTGGCAAGTGAAAATTGTTGCCGCGACCGTTCCAACAAAATAGAGAAGGTTTAAGGCACTCCAGAAAAAAATCCAGGATGTTGAAGTCGTTTGGGAAATTGTGGCTCGAGTACTGCTTACATTTTCACTGAATTGATACATATGGAGGCCAATGATGGTGCTATGAAGGGTTGTGGCTCGAAGCATTGAGTTCAAAAATGCTGCCTTACAAAATGCGCAACATCAATAGATTCTATGTCATAGAGATCCCGCAAGTAATCTAAGAAATACGAAGATCCTTGAGCCGTGATTGGCACTGCGCTGATTGTACGATACACTGAGTCAGCAAAAAACTGGTTTTGGCGGATTGACGGAAGCTAATAAGAGCATCGAAATTCTACAGCTGCAGTAACAATACGCTTTTGGGTGATCTTATTTTGAGAACATCTTGCTCGATGAATTTGGCGATGCAATGTTGGAATTCCTACACCATAACACTAGCTGTTTAAAGAGAGATGTATGCACACTTTTCAGTGAGCATACTTCCTCTTCACATGCTAAAACTACGGACAAGGCAGTTAATCCAGATACTAAAGTTTCATCCAATTGCCATTATTTTATTTTCTTGTTCACTGGCTTCCTGACAAAAAGCCGATAGGAGCGCTGAATACTTCACTGCGAAGAACGTTATATCAATTGGTGATCCAGAATTTATTACATTAGCGAGTAGAGGACTTCAACTTATCACTCGAGTTTGTGATAACAGATCCTACCGGTAGTTGATGGTCCCATTTTGTACGTTTTGAATGAATTTTCTGCCCGTTGCATCTTCTAATAGTGGATCAACGGTCGTGCGCATTACTAGTTTTCCTGTCCGAACACAGTCAGGACCGCTTCGTATAGTATGAGCAGATTGCTCGTCCTGGTCAACCTCAACCCGGTTCCGAACGTTAAACTTGATTCTGGTTCGGTTTAAAGCTTGATGCCCGGCGGAGTCGTCTTTCCATTCATACTGGCATCAGAGCTCCAGACAGTTGGCTAGGGCGCAGCTGTAGATATGGTGGTTATGCCCGAATAAACTATGTTGAGCAAAGCACGATATTTGTCTAGAGTAGAGAATATTTCTCGGAGGGGCTCGCTGTTTGCGTAAAGAACCCGGTCAGATAGCCAACACACTTAAAGTATATAATGCTCTTCCAGATTTCCATTTGGTGATGGACATACGACGGAACAATTCAAATGGGTCTTGCGCTTCTTTAAACAAACCGTTCAAACAAGGCGGTCATAAATTGCTAGGATAAATTAATTTTATGATGATAGGCTAGACCCAAAGAGCACAATTTGTTGTACTTAGGACACTTACGGATCGTGACGCTCATGAGTTGTTCAACCCCGTAAAGTATCATCTGACGTGCATACAAAAAAGATACCTCGATGTTGACCTGATAGTCGCGAGATTGCACAAAAAACTCTCAACGGACGACAGGTTGGCCAAAAACAGTTAATACACGCAGATTACTGAATGCAGCTAAAGCTCAACCTTGAACTTTAGGGTTTTTGAATGTAGTCACAAGGATGCTAGATGTAAGCGTCGCAACACAAACTATACAAAAATACACGGTTTATTGCAACTTCAATCGTAATCCATCGAGAGATTCTAATTTTGTCCAATCAATCGGATGCGTTGCGCTCAAGATTCAGTGAACGAATGGAAAAGTCAGTATAAAGAGCGGTAGGGTAGGCGAAACGGTGACACGGGAACGAGGCACAAGCCGGTGGCAGCAATACCCGCGAAATGAAACTAATCATGAGGCGAGGTCGCGAAGTGTCTATGTAAGGCGCGACGAACGGGAATAGAGTGGCCGGTGGCCGGAACAAAAACCGAAATGATGGGGAATTGGGCTTGTATGTTGCTGGGAGGGTGTTGGAGAAGGTAAACTGTGAAGTCTCAGCAGATTCACCGAGATCTGATGATTTGAGAGGATACAAACTAGCACTTTGGTAGCTCATAGGAGCTAAAGCCCAGTTTGGCATGTGTCGTTGCCTCTTACGTTTGTTGCACACTCTGTCTTTCCTCCTCTCAGAGCTGAGACAGTGACAAGCAGCGTGATGCACATCTCGCTATTGATAGTGGTTCGGCCTTGTTCCAGGTTTGGAACATGGCAGATAGCTGTATTGACAGGATCACCGATGTGAGCAAGAATGTTTTCACAACAAGAGTATGTGGTAATAAGTATCCACTAGGACTTACACGTCGTGTTTAGTGCCTCACAAAGTTGAGCATTCAATGACACCCTGGTCATGCTTTTAGGCCTGATGGTGTGACTGCAAGGTTGGACCTTCTCGCAAGTTGGAAGCGCGTTTAGCCAGGCAAATCTGCCATTTTTTGCTAAAATTAAAAGCGAAAGATTACAATGTCACAATTGGCAACGTCATTATCACAATCTTGCCGAAATGAAGCCTCAACCTTTCATGATGAGGTTTTACTGCCATAATCAGATACATTTAAGGCTCAGGGTAGCCCGCCAGTCCGTATGCTGTTCCACGTAAAATAGGGTTGCTATCGTTTGCTCATCGAATGACTACCATCCTGTAGCTGTGATCTGTGGCCTCTATCCGGTTATGACGGTATGTCGTCTCTCTTCAAAAGTGTTTGCGTACTATCAGTACTAAACTTCGTCTGACTTCAAACGCCGACGCATTTGACGGGGTGGCAAGAAAAACACAATGCCGCTTAAAATCTAAAGGCAGCTTAATTATAGGCGAGGTTTGAGACGCGTCTCCGTCTTTAAATCAGCGCTTCATATCCAAATTGCTCGAAAGAGCGAGATCGTGTTATAGATCAAATCAGCATGAAATGTCTTTTTGTTGGAGTATAGCTACATCCCGATCAAACGGTTCGACGTGGTTGGGGGCGGCATTAATAATATAGATAGCAGACAGGCGGCTCACATAATTCAATTATGTTTTTAGGCATTACATATCCACGTCTGCTCTGTCTGCCGCTAGTATTTGTATATCGCTTTTGCACATCAGAGCCTACAACCATAGTGCCACGCAATTGATGTATCACGCTCAGTGTCATCGATACATAATATTACTACTAAAAGTAGCCGAGAGAATGTCAGAGGTATCGTATCGACAGCCACGGATCGAACCACCACTTTGTGGTGGTGCAACGCGAACATGAGGTCGAACCAAACCATTTAAAAATCGAGTAAAACTTGCTGGGGGATGTACTGCATAGTCCCAAGAGGGTGTATTTTGCCTTCGCACCGCGGTCTTTAAGTGCAAGTGCTTAACAAATATTTTCTACAGCGCGATAAACGCATCTCACCGGATTTTTTGTCCCGTATTGGTCGACATAAGCATGTTCAACCTGATGTTTAACACCTTGAACTACCTTCGACACCACCTTGCTGAAAACGTTTGCCATCTCTAAGCCATGTTGACGAAACGCTTTGCCTTGAAACAGCTATACTGTATCCATACTGGTATCGGTCTTTTGACAGCGGCGAGATGATTTTTTTTGTCTAGACGGTTCAAGACGACCTAAATGCTGGAATTACCTGACGCTTCTACCGATAGTCCATTAATTCAGCCCGAAAAATGGTCTGCTGATTCTCTACCGGATCAGGCAGTTGCGTCGGAGTCTGTGGACACCGACGCAACCAGCGATGGGTTAGGCGCTGACACTTATCTCATTTTCGCACACACGTGCTTTCTCACTAATACATCCTGGGCCACTAGTACATCGTGCCCGCTAAGTAGTTTGCTCTTTCTTCCAAAGTGGCTCCTAAAGTGGTCGAAGGTCATTCTGTACTTTTGGTCTTCATCGTGAACCACCATCTACATACATCCTGTGTCAAGTGGATCAGTGCTGGGATACAGCAAGTCTTGGTGTACGAAATAACGATTGTCGTATGCAACCAAATGTATCGATCAAATACCATCTGTACAATATTTTCTTACGCTTGCCTCATCCTCGCTCAATGTGGCCATCATGACAATTCACAGTCGGAGCCGCTTGCAAGTGTATCCGATATCGCATTAGGTCGATTCGACTAATTAGGTGTACTCAGAAATAAAGGTTACCCATCTTGCCACTTTCTGTGACAAATGTGGTGACGACGTCGCTGTGATCGCTGGTGCATCAATTACAGATGTCTTTGAGACGAGCGGTGACACCCTGAATTTGACAAGAGCATATTACGAAAGCAAGTAGCTTCTTGTCATGAATGAGTGGTTTTCATCTGTGGCTCAACTAAGATGATGCAATCATGTTCATTGGCATCGCTTGAAGCAGCAAACTGATTACAGCAAAGACCAATGCGTCGTGTAAGATATAAATTGGTCTACAAGGAATCAGGACGACCAAAATCGAGGTGCTCAATAGACTTTCCCCACAACCTTGAAAGCCACCGCATCTGCCGCACTCCAACACAAATTGACATCTTTTGAGGAGATGGGTGAGAGAGCAAGCCATGTCAGCATACTGTGCGCTACACTTGTGCGAATCGCTAACCAGAATTTCAACGGCACTCATCATTCAACGATGGCCTTTATCCTTGCGGATCTTGTCACGTTTTCCAAAAAGGAAGCCCATGGAGCGGATTTCATTCGCGTCAAAACACACAATTTTCTAAACTGGACCATGTTCTTGCGCATGCACTCGACTACTGCTCGCACGTTATCAATCTCGATGTTCACATCGGATTTTTTGTGCTCCACACAATAACAAATAAATGTTGGATTTGCGATGCTACCTACACAGTTTCGTCACTTGACGTCTGAGCGTCGATTGTTCTAAGATAGTCTAGACCATAACATCCACTCCCATAGCATCTCGCCCAAATTAATGAAAAAAGCCAGTTTAGTGACGCCATCTTCGTCCCGGGGGCAACATCCATGGTGGGTTTGTTGTCCCCAAGTCGAGATATACTTCAACAAAGACTAAGAGGATTCGGAGGATCCTTATAGATAGCTGTCCCTCCACTCGCATTCAGTGCCCAGCACGCAATTATAAGAAGGCCCACCATGACCAAACAATGACCCTTACTCTTCTCCCAGTTCCTTTTGTGCAATTTTGATGACCTCACCGTCGTGCAACTATTTGCATTCGTCGCTTAGTGATCATTTTTTATGTCCAATGAAATTTTCTACCTGAGGTTATTAAGAAAGTAAGTATGAGCAATAGCTCAACCACTCTTGTTCACAAGTGAATAATCTCCTCGGGACAATTTTATGAAGCTTTACAAATCCGCCAGGTGGACGTGTCGCACGGTATGGCTGACATAGCGAACCGTTACATCGTTACACGAATGGTAACCTAAAGACTCTGACCCCTTTAATTGCTACTCTTAGACGCCCGTCTCCGTGTTCGGATGCTTCACTCAGGGGCCAGAAGCGAAATCGAGAGAATCTTAAGTTACTAAGGTCTTCTTTGCTCATATTGACTTCCAAAGTGGCATGTAGTAAGGCTTGATTTTTCTCAAACAAGTACTCGATATCAACGTTTCAATATATCCAATGATACAAGATTTCGGATTGCTTGTCATGAAGCTAAGAGCCTATGAGCTACACGGTTATCCCTTGCGGTTCCTCATCGTCATTAGTACCAATACTTCGGACGTCTGACTTTTGCACAAGTACAACACAACGTAAATGTGTCTTTTGTTCAATTATATGCTGCACAAGAGTAATGTGTGCATATACAAAAATACAATACCTACCTTGTAGCACATGGCAAAGCGAGTACTTATCATGATATTTCATCATTGTCCTTCTCCCTTGTTCCTTCTAGGTTCTGATAGAACAATGACGTGCTCGATCGCCATTTACCCTGTCAGCCTTGGAGTATGGCGCAGTTCTGAACAAATAAGCGTCTACACCAGTCTATCAGCTCTTTTATAAGAGCTATTTATCTTGTAATTATTGTGTTGTTGAAGATGATGTCTCGTACATAAACCGCCGCGTTTCTGCAAAACAGTTCATCTTGTAATTATTGTGTTGTTGAAGATGGTGTCTCGTACATCAACTGCCGCGTGTATGACACAATCTGCAAAACAGCAACAGCATAGAAAATGGGCTTCGGACGATTCTTTTTATTCGGTGTTGCTATAGTGGTGGCTCTTGTAGCTTTGGCGTGGCCGCAGCTCGAACATCTTCTCATAAACAGTGGTTACAGCTGTCCATATCCCTTTTCGATGCTTATTACCGGAAATGGCACCGAGAACGAAGCAGCAGTCGAGACAAAGGGGCTGCCTAAATACACTCTGGACCAGCTACGAATGTTTGTCATACATCTAACGTTAATAATGACATGCACATATATATCCTATTGAATATTTGCTTGAAGGTACGATGGCTCCGATGAGAAGGCTCCAATTCTACTTGCTGTCGGCGGCAAGGTACGCGATGAAGCTGCAAAAGCAGTAACAGGATTGACGAAAGTTGATGTGGTGGCTACTGCAGGTATTGGACGTAACATCGGGCGCCAAGTTCTACGGTAAAGGCAATACGTACAATCTCTTTGCCGGAACGGTACAGTTGACACAACTTTTTAAATGGAAGTTATGTCATGCATAACCTTCCAACACATTTTCTTGTTTTGTTGTTTGCACCTTCATGATACGTATTTTGCAGGCTTGCACGCGTGCTCTGGCTCTTGGTTCGCTTGAAATCGAGGTACGAACGGTAGTCTTGTAGTTGACAAGCATTATATAATGACGTAATTCTGTCGTCTTTTTCCGTAGGATATCAGCGACGATACCTCGGATTTCGACGAAAGCAAACTGAAAGAGCTGGCTGAAACCAAACAATTTTACTACGAGAAGTACCCTATCGTATGTGGCAAATATTTGATAAAGAAGTATTGTGAATATTCACGGTTATGTATGTTTAGGTTGGAGAATTGGTCTAAGACTGTAGTCGCCGCTGCTGCTATCACTTGTAAATGCCTCATTTATTGGTGTGACTATAGTGATTAGAAAGCTTTATTTTGTCAACTTTATGTGATAAAAATTGAACACGAAAGTGTGGTGTCAAGCGTCTCTTACGGAGGCTAATCAGGCATCAATTGAGTAAAGTGTATCCACTGTCAATTCTCTTCGACAAACTTTGGCAAAATCAGAGCATAAACCACGAAATCGTCTTTCGGAATAAAGTGATGGCTGAGAGGCCAGCGATAACCATATATGTAGCACTTGCTGACGGTCGTCGGGGCGCAACTCAGTCAAACCTATTGCGTCGCGGGCTAGAGATTGAATCAGAGCAATTCTTACTCGTTCATTGTTGGTAAAACTAGTCAATAGTGCATAAAATAGTTTAGACAGCGAATCGTAGAGAGCACTCGGACTCTTTGAGGCAAGCGCATCAAGAAGGTTATCAACCCACTTCTCCGTTTGGCCAGCATTTAAGACACTGGCATTAATGGTTGGTGTGAAAGATGCCAATTTGGAAGTGCTTTCGTTAAGCAAATAAGTGAGAAACATGATGACTGCATTTGTTGAGGGACGATCCTGATTGCCTAAGCAGGCCAAGCTGAGATCGATAAGCACCGGAAATTCGGCACTTGGTAGTATTGCTGCTGGACAGAAAAGTAGAAAGCGATACGCTAGCTCAAAGAATGAACGTAGTACATCTGGTGATTCAGCCAGTGAATGTGTCTTGAAAAATTGAAATGCTGACTGACTCAATGCGCCGATTAGGCCACGAAAACTCTCAACAACTTCGGCATTTGACTCCTTTGCAAAGACATCAACAGTCACAGACGCACATTGGAGTGGGGCAACAAAGCGCCGCTGCTCAAACACTCGTACAATCAGATTTGCAATGCCATTGAGATGAGGGGCCATTTCCTGTTTTAAACTCTGCAAGCACCACCCATACAACTCAAATAGAGCTGTCGTGATACCCTCATCAACTTCAAATCGTGGTGCTAAAAGGTTTAGATGAGGCCAAATTTGCTCAACTACCCACTTTGTAATATTCTTGCCTCCCGCTACATCTGCAGGCGCGTCTAGGAATCGCATCACCTTACCTAGTACCTGTAGCTCATTGCACGCAATACGAGCCACCGCCACATCATCAATTCCTGTTGTTACTAATATTTGGTCCAAACGGGTTAATGAATCTGATAACACGGCCGACAGGATTTCCGAGCAGTGACGAGAGACTGCTGCGACACGGACGATGCCTTCGACAACTAGCAATCGATCGTCGATTGGCATGAAGTGTCCAGGGGCAGCAAAGTGCTGCACGCTGGTCACAAGGAGGCTCGGCGGCATGTCAGCAAGACAGCTCGCACAATTCGTTGCAATTTGCATAAAGCTTTTTGCAGCTTTGGAACAACTCATTTCAAGACCAAGAGCACTTGTTAAATACAAAAGAACAGCCTTCACCGTATCAAACGCGCCTAATGCTAGAGCTTTCTCGTTGATCCAGGCACTAAATTGACCGATTACCCGTGAAGCTGCAGTGATGACCAAAGGATGTGTTGTTCCTGTTGTTCTTAGTGCAGCCTGTAAAAATTGTGAAGTCACAGTCTCTAGGTCGGTATTACAAGATGTGTTGACCAGTTTCTTCGTAATCTCATCGGCAACCGTCGAGACAGCAAAAAAAGCGACTTCAACGCTCTGCCACTCACTTGATGTAGTTGATAGAACGATTGGAAGTAGATGTATAAGGTATCTTTCTTTTAACAAAGAAAAAATCGATATGAAAACTTCTGAGACCCCTTGAAATCCATTTCGAAAAGAATTAAGATCATCGAGCTCAAGTTCATCCAGATCTTCTGCACTTCCGACGGGATACTGGCACTGCATGAGCATAACGTCATACAGTCGTACAAAGGCATCATGTTGATAAAATTGAAGTCGTGACATGACAGGCTCGTCTTGGACAACTAACCAAAACTCAAGAGTAAGAGACGCTATTTGACGGCGATGATGAGAGCCTAAATACAGCATTAGCTCGCTTAGCGCAACAGATTCTTGCGGATGTTCTCCATCTAAGATCCAATCTGCATAAGTTTCGCAAAAGGTTGATATGACATCAGTTAGCGCGTGGCTTATGTCCTCTTCATCAAGAGCAACAGCGCTTTCCAATGCAGCTCGCGTTTGGAGCAGTCCTTGTGCTGTGACCAACAGCGTCTCTTGCAATTTAGCAGGAGTCGGATACGATGCGACTGTCATCAGCTTTGTCAAAATTTTGGCACATAAGTGTAGATGTTGTGACTTGTTCTGTAGTGCATTTAATAATTCACGTAGTACAGCGTCGTTGTTCGAGTACATCGATGCTAATGAGAGACCTGCTCGTTGAACCCAAACCATTAAACATGCTAAAGCCTCACCATGAAGAGCAGCCACACGTACATCTTGGTCCTCTTTCGTAAGTACAATTTTTTCAATTAACGATACGATATCATCACTCAGAGCAGAAAGATGTATTTCCATTGCATCCTTGACTGCGAACGATAATTCAGCATCCTCTATCTCTTCACAAATACAGCGAGCAAAGATTAGCAGAAACGAGATCTCTTCAGCGCTTGCGGAGGAGCAATTCGCCAAAAGCCTTGATAATAAAGCTGAGCAGTCGTCTGGAGATGAGATCATGACAACCGCATAGATGGCACACAGTTTATTAGCTAGCGGTCTTTGGTGAATAGCTGGTTGCATACTATCCCTTGAATTTGATATCAGCATTTGCAGCGACATCGTTAAGGCACCCTTTTGGTCTGCTGGCAGTCGTACCCATTCCTTGCGCACCTTTGTGTGCAGCATGTTGGCTGCGAAGAAAAGTGCTTCGGAGGACAATGCCAATGATTTATCCTGCAATAGCTGAAAACCTACTGACCATGCCATATCGGAAGCTGCAAAAGTGTGTAGGAACTCATTGGCTTCTCGTTGTCGCTCAGCTCCTTCCTATTTGAGTTAAGATTACATTTACAAAAGATAATGAGTCAATAGGCTTACAAAGGAACAGCGCAGGAGCTGGAGCTTCGCACATGAGCAATCAAATTGCAAAGCAACAGACCATTCCATAAAGCGCTTGCACAGCGCTTAGAACCATCGGTAGGGCGCTGTCCGCCATATTCAACAGAAATATAGCCTATCAAACCTGTTATGCTTTACAAAAACAAATTTTGCCTATCAAGAATTGATGCCAAGTATTCTGGACTACTTTAAGCCGGTCGGCAAAGAAGAACGGCCTCCTAAAGATAATTTAGCTGTGGTTCTACAAGAAAACAAACCTGCAGTCGCTCTGGATTCGCTTTGCTCGACTTCTGATGCTCGGCAAAAGTTAAGGAAAAGCTTGCCCACTAATGATGACGTGAAACCTTTGTCACATGAGGCTTCAAAGTTTACGGGAAAGCGACAACATTACCGCGGTGATTCTCGATTATCTTTGCTCTCCTCTTCAGCGGTTACTTTGGATCAAACTATCGAGCTTTCACTTTATGAAAAAAAGCGACAGAAGAAGATGGCGGCCAATGCCAGATTTCTGGAGAAGATTGGCATGAGTTCTACCCACTTGGAATTGACTAAGCAAGTACAAGGAGATCACACACGTCAAGCAAATAAACGTGCAAAAGCAAAGCTGATACCGGAAAAGCATTCAGTGCGAAGGTCGAGACGACTCCGTGGTAATGTTGCTTCCGAAGTTGCCTCCGAATCACGAATATTGTCAAATGAGTGTGTAGAGAAGGATGTAAAATCTGGTGAGCTTGATACATCGGTCCTGAAAGCTTCGTTTGTCGAGTCCAATGTATTAAAATACACTGTCAACGATAATCACAGTGATTGGAATTCGCTGCTGTCTTCACCATTGGACAACATAGACCGCGAGCTCGTGGGGTACCACGTGGCTTCACAATCCTATTTGTATGACAATGCCTTGAAAAAAACCTATAGCATTTCATTCACGTCTTTCAAAGAGAATGGACTTGGAGCCATGGGGGGTCACGGTGGTCTTGCGTCAATATTTGCACTCTCAGATCCTTACGACCGATCAGAAAAGGATAACACATTTGCTGAAACGCACAAACCGCTAATGTCATTTAAGGCACACAATGGTTGGATTGCTGCACTTAGCTTTGCTCAAGGTATTCAAGAGAGAACAAATTTACTCTTTACAGTGTCTAATGATGCCTCGTTGAAGCTCTGGGACTTGAATTATTATTCTCACGTCTCGAAAACGCCCAAAGAAGTCTTCACAATAACGAATCTACATGAAAAGGGGATTTTTGGTTTGGACGTCAAGGAGAATTCAATCATTACGTGCTCAAAAGACACCACGATTGCACTATCACAACTTCGAACCGATACGAGTTTGCTTGTGATCAAACAGCGATTCAAAGAGCACGAGGGAGTCGTTAAATGCGTGCGATTCTCCCACTGCCACCCACAGCTATTCGCATCTGGTGGGAATGATCGAGTGCTACGAGTTCACGACGTACGCTTAGGTCCAAGCTCTACTGTGGTGATGATCCCTAGTGTGCATTCTCGAGCGATCAACAGTGTTCAGTTTCACCCTACAAATGACAATTTGGTACTCTCAGCAGGCTTCGATCCTGATTTCTATATGTTTGACGTGCGTAACACGTTAGCACCTGTATGTACTTATCGCCAGTACAACAACAGCACCGCAGCGATCTTCCATCCACTTTTCATTGGGGATGGCTCGAAGATTGTAGCAGCTCGCGAACATGATCTTACATTGTACAGAACAAGTGATGGTGACGTCATCAGTTGCGGCTACATCGATAAACCGGCGACTTGTATAGCCGCGGACCCATTTAATGACCGTATTGCGATCGCTCAGGGCGGACACCTCCGATTTGCAAATGCGAAATGGGAAACAAAGCGTGGAATATAAAACAACAACAAAAAACTATGATGCTGATATGTGAGCTTTTAACCACTCATTCTCCTGTCGCAGTGATCGATTTTCCTCTACTACAGCGTCATACTGGTCCATCAAAGTCTCAAACATAGTTGACAGTTGCTCGATGTCTTTTTGATGGCGCAGGTTAATCTCCTCTCTCAGATGTTGGATCTCGGCGCGCATTGATAAATTTGTTAAATCTGCTTGTTGAGACGAGCAGGTCATTGCGTCGACGTCGTTTTTCGCATGTTCCGCTGGCTTAAGCGTCTGCCTATATGTCGGAGAAGAAAAAAGACCAATTTCATCAGTAGATGCGTGGGTTGTTGAGGTCTTTGAGCTCATGTTTAAGATTGGCTGAGGTGGATTCTGCGTGGCAGGTGTCAGCAATCGTTTTGACTGTGTCCGTGGAGGTACAATACCGCTGGGTTCCACTATTTATCGTGACAACAAGCATATGTCAAATACGGATAATTAGTCAATGAAGATGAAACCTACTGGTGCGAGTTACCAATCGAGTCGAATCAAGTGTTGGCGACGAAGACAGTTCGTACGAGACGTGACTTTTGCTCGTCAGACGGTCGATTTTCTTGAGTTTGGTTACGACGTCTCCATTATTAATCGTTTCGGCAGTTGACGTGTGGTGAGCAGATTCTGCCGGAATATTTTTTGCAGGAATGCTGCCTACATTGACGTCAGATGCGAGTGGTGAAAAGTGGAGGGATTGGACAGCGAAGGTTTCGTGTACAAGGGTTGAAAACAAGGGTGAAATTGCTCCCCGAAGATCGTACAAGTGGATTTCACCCGTTGTGGTGCCCACTGCAAAAGTCTTTCCATCAGCACAAAGAGCTAATGACGATATTGGCTGCTCCAAGTCGAGCGAGCGTAAATTCCTAGATATACACAAGATACAGATCAGCTGTGTTGTACGTTTAAATCAGGACATTATTGTCATACTTGCGCTGAACAGTATCGTAAAAAATGACTCGACCATCAAATCCACCGGATGCGAGCAAAACTTTGCTGACTGAAGACAGTGTCAATGATGTGGCTGGTGCTTCGTGTTGTCGAACGAATTCTGCCGTTAATTGTCCCGTAGCAAGATTCCAAACGCGCACTGATCCATCCATGTACGTGGATCCGAGTACATGCCGAGCCATGGGATGCGGAGACGTTTGGATCGCCATCACTTGATGCATCTATTCGGCAAAACAATATTATTAGAGTCTCAATCACATATTTTCTGTAACGAATGAAAAGTATGTGAGAGCATACCCCATGAGTTGGATCAACCGTTAAGGATCTGACAATTTCTGCTGTTTGAACATCACAGATGTAGATGGCACCGCTAGAATTCAGGCACTACTATCAGTTTTGTTCTCAAATTTGCCGTTATACGTGAATTACCTAGCAGTACCCCCGACAATGCATTCGTCTTTATATCCGCCAAACGCTACTGACGTAATAGCACTCGAACTGATATTATACGTTTGCATAATCTCTTGAGTCTTAAGATCCCACAACTAAAAGGGCAATGAACGAATAAGTCACTACAAAATCAATGAGGTCATATGTCGATGCCGATTTCAACTTGCCCGAACGAATCCATTGTCGCCACCAGAAGCAAGAAATCTTGAGCCACTGCTAAACTGCAGTGCATTTACTTGCTGCAACAAAAAGCTATTAAAGCAAGCAAAACAAGATGAAAATTAAATGACTGAACGAACTTGTTGATCCGGTGCATCAGTAGGATAAAAGAGCTCCGATAACTTTTCTCCAGAGGACGGCACATGAAGACAAATCCTACCATTCACACTGCTACTAGCTAAAATACGTCCATTGTGATTGTACTGGACGGAGGTGATATCGGCATTATGTGAGTTGAAAGTGCGCTGTGGAATAATGCTTTCCAAAGTCACTTCGAAGGTTTTGACAGTTGATCCCGCCGCACAGCATAGAAGCATGACTTTAGTAACAGCAAGTATGCAGCAAAGTATTCACGTCGTTTCATGTCCTAAGTTCAATTTTGGCTACATTTTTTACTACATCGTCACGACCAGTCACAATTGATTAAAATGGCGCTTTTGCAGACGCTCCGTAAGACAGCAGGCCTCAGGCTGAACGCGGCTTTTCGCAGCACTGTTCTGTATTGTACGTGCAGCTCAAGTTAAGCAACACTATTTTTATTCCAAACACGTTTCATTTTTCCAAAACTAGCCACAGAGCGCGTGTTCCCAAATTTCTCGGTTTACAGCAGTGACTCAGCCTTCCAAGTAGCCCCAAGCCCCCCGCAGTACACAAACAATGGCAGCTACCTGAAGACTAAGCGAGTGGTAAGCTGTTGAGGAATCAAATAATTCTGCAGTTATTAAATGCTGGTTGATCCACATACTATCGTTTGATAGGGAGCCATGATGCTATCGTGGGCTAAGTCTACCAACTCAGGATATAACTACCAAAATAAAACTGTAAGTAACTCGATTAATTTCAGCGATTGTAACTGACGCTTGTTGCAGTTTTTCTCACTGGGTCCGTCGGAGGTGGGACTGGTGCTGGAGATGCTTGACTCTCGCATCCCAGAGCTCTCGTTTACTCACTCGCCTAATATGAACTCGTCTGAGGAAAATAAAAATTCTAAGTCGCTCTACATTACGCGCACATCAGGCCCTGATGGAAACCCATTAATTTTGATCAAAGTTAAGCACGAGAGCGAGTGTGTCGCTACGCTTAACGTTGGCGAGGCCCGTGTTTTTAAAGAGCTGTTGATCTACTCGCTTCCACGACTCTTCGGTTTCCACTCCGTGCTTGAGGGACCTTTGTAAGACCTTTGATTAGATGAAAGTTACGTAAATAGCATTCACATATGTGCTCGTTATTAGGAATGTCGAAGGTGGAACCAGTGGGGACTTGTTACGGAGTGAAGATAACTCGTATCCATCGAGATCAAATAGCGGATACCGCCGATCCAACACCAAACCTGCTGGTGAATGGCCTTTCTAACGCGATATAACGCTTTGAGATAGCTGTGCTTCAATTTGTTCAGCAATTACAGACTGAGAATGATTTGGTCTCATTAAAAGTGTTAGCAAAAGCGTTTGTAATGACATTGTCAAGCGGACGGAATGAAAAAAGCCGTTTAGGTGTTTCACTATTGTTAGCTTGCGTTCCAAATGACGTGGAGAGATGCAGACAATATTGCTCGTCATTTCAATTTTAAGTCGGTTATAACGAGACACTATTTTTATATGTTAAGTTCTACCCTCCATGTATTGACGTGTCCACCGCATATTTCTAAACCTCATACCTCAAAAGCATTAAGGCATTACAAAATGTGTCCAAATTCAACCGTTCATCCCTGCTCTAAGCTTATCACGCAGCTGACTAATTAATAAAATGCTATCCTTTACCTTAATCTGCGCTGATTATCTAAATCTAGAACGAAAGCTGCGCGCCGTAGCCAAACTTGAAGTCATCCTTAAGCGGAAAGCCCTCTGCCGACAACGAGAGCACAAAGTTAGGCAGCACACGCGCTTCGATACTCGTTGCTACGCGGAAAGTTGAGTCCACACTAGACACGAATCGAGTTTGACCTAGGTCCATCTCAACGCCACATGTAGTCTGTGCTTCACCTGACGCATAATTATAAACAAGCTCCGAACCGTAGCGGATTCGGTGGCCTACTTTGCGCATGTACGCCAGCTGCAGTGTACCCATGGCACCATAGGTGCCCATAGCCACCCAGTCGCGTTCAGTCCACTTGCCAGCATACGCCGAAATAATCTTACGGTGCTTGCCGTGATAGTAGGCCTCACCGCCGAGGGCAAGCCTCGGGGTTACACTCTGCAAGTAGCTGCAGCCAAGAAGCGGGCCGTTTGAAAGCTTTATGTTCCACGTAAAGTCCTCGCCAGTGTAGTCAAAATCGGCAAGAGCTTGTGAGCCATGCTCTTCATTCTTAAGCTGTGACTTAGCTCGCAATTTCCATTTGCTAGAAAGCTTTTGATTCCATCGAGCATCGAGATAGCCGTCTGGAGTGATCTTGCTCATAAGAAAGGTGGAAGGGTCCATAGGGTCGCCCATCACGACGTTGGCACCAAATTGATAGAGACCACCAGGAATCATGGGTGTTCCAAGCAGAAATGAGTGTGATGTGGAGCAACTTTGGCCTAAGATGCGCGTAAAGTCAAAGCGAAAGCCGTCAAAGGCGTCTGGACTCACGGGACCTTTGAGCTCATTGGGCGCAGTCTCATACAGCCCGGGATTCGGAAGTTTTGATCTTTCCTTTTCGATCTGCTCAACTTGCTGCATGAATACAGGCACTTCTACCTCCTACAAACATCAAATCGACGGACATGCATCAGTTGAGAAAGCTGAACGTCGTAAGGAAAACGTTACGTACGGGAGTCGCACTTGTCGCCATAACAGGGTACTGCTTACATTCTGATCGCTTAGACTTGCTTGATGAGCCTCCCATACTGACAAGAAGACGACTAAAAGGCACAGGGAGAGTAGCCAAACAGCACGAAGCTTGTAGTGTTGACTGGAGATCAGCGGTGAGCTCCGTGGAAGAAACACGAACTTTGTACCAATTACAAAGTGGTAACTCAATATTTTGAACCAACCGAAAAGGCTTTAATTCGTACTTGTATTGAGTGATTGGATACATAATGCTTTACGAAAAGCTCCATTGATGGCAAGCTTAGAGCTAGACGCTGATGGCGCGCAATTCACGCTTGCTTTCTTCACGAGCGTTTGGAATCACTCCGTTGATACGATAACTTTACCACGAATTTGTGTACTCTTAGACAGCATCAATGCATATTGCAAAAAGAAGCCCTTAATTGGTCTGCTGAAAGTTTGTCGGACTGATAGCAACGTCGATAGAAGCAACAACGTTAGAGCTCAACGGCTCGATGCAGCGTAAACTGCAGCGCTGGATGTTAAAAAGTACAACAAAACATTTCCCTAACTGGTTTTATTGCTGCGTCAGAACGTTTCGCTTGCTGTGTAGGCAATACAAAGTGACAGATCTGCCAGCGTGCGTACTAATTGATGCCCAAGGCCAAACGCTGACAGTAGAATCCTTTAAAGCGCTAGAAGTAAGAAAGCAAAAATGAATTGGCCATGATTTTTATGACCATGTGATAATTTTATTGCTTTTTGTTCAGAGCTTATATCGTCAGCCTCAAGTTAGCGAGAAAAACAAAGAAACATCGCAGATCTTTGACAATTTGAACTCATGTCAGCCGTAACTTAATTTTTCTTACTGTCACACCTCATTGTCTCGCTTACAATATCTCAATATTGTTTACTTACTGCTCGTAGGGAAAGTTTTGGCTGATCTATTGGAATGTAGTTATGCTCCAGTAGCTGCCTTTGAAACACTACGACCGCTTTGGAAAATCGATGTCCCTGTTGAGAGTGCCAATATTCCCAAACGTACCGAAGATAACGACCCAGAGCTTGTCAAAATGCGTGAAAACGCTCTCAAGCTGTTCGAATCGGGACAATACGTTGCTTCTTTGTCAAAGTTTGAGGACATCTTGCTGCGCTGTCCAACGTGCACAAAATCGAATTTCAACATTGCTGTCATTCTGCAATCGATCGGTACAAATGGTTCTCTGTTACTTCTATTGATGTGTTCGATGTGACGCTTTGCTGCTCCAGGTGAAACTTACTTCGCTGTAGCGAGCATGTTGCGTGTCGTCAGGCTTGACGATAGCGACTCTGTCGCGCACACTGTCCTTCGGTACGATGCACACAGCGGTGCTTCTAATAATAATGACCGACAGTCGTACTACATGTTTGCTGTAGCTCCGTGTACTTTCAAGAAGAGCCTGATCTTGTCATTACTGGGTACCACTCGATTAGTAAAACTCATGGTGACACCCACGTTCGTGCAGTACATTCACTCGCAACTCTTACAGGGGCTACTACCACCAAAATGGCCGCTCCTGCCTATGTTGCGAAGGTCTTTGACGAGCTGGCAGAAAGTTTTGAGGAAAAGCTGGTGGCACACTTAGAGTACCGTGTGCCTTGGCAACTAGTCGAAGCTTTAAAACAAGTGTCACCACCAGGGTTTAATCATAACAACTCGACAACTGAGGCAGATTGGGTTGTTGCTGATGTTGGCTGCGGCACTGGTCTATGTGGACGTCTGTTGCGTCCCTACGTGAAATATCTCATTGGGGTTTGAAAGACTGCAAGAAATTATTACACTTCTCTGCTTGTGACTGAATCAGCCATTTGGTTTACAGGTAGACATTTCGCCCTTGATGATTGAAAAGACACGCGACGGGGGCAGTTACGACGAACTACACAGTACGTGTTGATTATACATGCACATGTTATCGTCACACGTTGATATGTATATCTGCATAGCACTTGACATTGTGCCTTTCTTAAAGTCGTGTGGAGATGAGTCATTAAATTTAGTAATCGCTGCGGACGTGTGGATATACGTTGGTTCGCTGGACCAAGTATTTGAATTAAGTGCACGTAAGCTGCAAGTATCCACTGGTTGGATGGCATTTTCAATCGAGATTTTGCCGTTCGAAGATATCAAAGACGACACTACTGATTCGGCAAATTTTCGATTGGCAACGTCAGGACGATTCCAACACTCGCACAACTACATCAAGTTTTTAGCATTTCAATGGGGCTTCAACATCATTGACCAGCAAGATGTAGCTGTGCGTAAAGAGAGTGGCGAGCCTGTGCCTGGCCGAATCTATCTTCTTCAACGTTCAGCACCACTCAAATTGAATTTGCTTGACTAATGTTCTTAAAGCTATCACACCAGCAATTATTGTTACATGCATAATACATTCTGCGATGTGTTACGTCACCGATAGCGGCAACTTTTATTCGAGTCGCTAGCCACATATCAAAGCCGTGCTACTCGTAACTCGACTTTGGGATCGTTTTCCATTTTCAGATTGAAAACTTTTGATATTCGTACAAGAATACAAAGAACACGATGAGAACTTGAGCAATTATTGTAATATCA
Organism: Plasmopara halstedii; assembly: GCF_900000015.1. Classification (NCBI taxonomy): domain Eukaryota; phylum Oomycota; class Peronosporomycetes; order Peronosporales; family Peronosporaceae; genus Plasmopara; species Plasmopara halstedii. The sequence goes on from NW_020189271.1 coordinate 172,247, forward strand.
CAGCAACATGCTCATCTTGCGCCGAGGTGTGCTGGTACACGCCATGTGCTATTAGCGACTGCCAGTGTCATTAGTGGCAACAGTTTTCAATTTTATTCACTTGCAAGAGCAGCTACTCAAATTCCAAGAACATTTAGCAGTACAATAGTGCAATTGCTGTCGCGCAAACCTCCATTTGCTTTCGCCACGAGTAAAAGTTCACACCTCTTGCTCGCTGGGACTTCCAATAACTGAAAAGGTCTTCGTGACTTTTGACATGCTTAATTGTATGCTTATATGGCCCGAGCAAACAAGTGGTGGCAGTACTTCCTGCACCTGCACCGTTATAGGCGTATCCCCATAATTCACAAAGTCCATTTAGATGCTTCAACCGCAAGCAGCACTTAGTTGCTTTGAACGATAAAAAAGCGAATGTCCATGTGAACGGTGATGAGGAAAAAAATGATACAAGCGAGAAAATATCATTGCTAACGTCCACTTAGCAAAGAGGAAGAATCAACTAGGCAAACATCAGTGGTGACCGTGCGAAACCAAAAATGGAAATGAGTTCCGCAATTTGTAGCCTTGATTCTAATCTATAAATTCAGTTTTCGTAGACGCTTCACCGCGACAATCGAGTTGTGCGTTTTGATGCCTCTATCGGATACAGTGCACGGGATGTCGTCACTACGCTACATGACTGAACAATATTTGTCCGTGCTGTATTTGTACAAGATTTATCGTACTATAGGCAATGGGTTATGCCGCTATGTGTCACACCAGAGATGAAAGTTAGCCTTGTCGAGGAGATAGAGATCTTTACAGAATCTGCCAGACATTGACCGGCGATTTAGCTGCAATTTTGCTGACACAATGCGAGCACGATTACTGTCAAATGTATTGCTACAAATATTATGAACAAGCAGTATACTTAACACGCTGCTGCGCAATATCCTCACTATCATTACAAAGTCGTTAATTATGATCGGACAACACCTGGGTGTGGCATTTGGACCGTGGGACATATAGAGCCCACAGATGTCTCACGTACAACATTCTCTACTTTATCTTTAAACACGCCCATCAGCTTTAGCATCGTCTCGCGAAGATTCCACGACAGTACCATTCGCCATATACGATCTCCTTTGAAGGTGAAAAACGACGTGCCATTGATGCACACTTTCTTGTGGCGTGGTTTCACGCCGAGAATTGGGCAGATTTGTGTGCCACTAAATCTCCATGTGGCTTTCAACGTCTCGTTGCTGCCTTCGTCTCGCTCAATCACATATTCCTCCATGATTCCATCGGGAAAAACATCGAGCAGCTGGCTCCAATGCGACATTACAGCCTCCACACCATGTAAACTTTTTGAACAACCGGGACTGATGAGTGTGACGTCGTCTTCGTACACATGATCGGCGATTTCTTCTATGTCTTCGATGCCACCTGTGTTCCAGGCCTCCAAAATTGTATACAAAATATCATACCTTCGTTTGTACACCATCTCCATCTGCTCCTTAGCACTTTGGAGACTACTATTCAGTCGCTCTCTACGTAATGTTTTCTTGCCAGAATGGTCGCGTCTTTCGGGCTTCCCTCGAATGTTGCGGAGCTCCGCTGTCTTCCGCTTGCGGCTGCGATGGGCTGTCAATTTTGTCATTGTAGCGAGCGAATGTGGCTCGAGTTTACACGCTACTGTATTCTGCATTTGTGCGATTTTCGTGTCTATGCCAGCGACCTGACGCACGTTTAAATCCTGCTCTTGATCGCAAAGGAAGTCCAAGTCGACGCTTAATCTTGGCGAATTTGGTAAAATATTTGAGTCTGTCACCGGCTCGAAGAAGTTATCAACATCTGCAAGCATGTATTGGTCAACTTCCACGTCGGTAGCGACGTCCACGTCTTGTAGACTGCTTGAAATAGAACTGAAGATATCAAACGTGTCCTCCCATTCATTCCATTCGCAGCTAGGAGTACGACACATGGACGACAGCACAAAAGGGTTTTCTTTTACTTCATCCGAAAGTGCAATGCTCGTATTTAAACTAGATTCAGCTTTGTCCTTAAATTGCAGTGTTGATGAAGTGCGCATAATGTGGTCTAAGGCTTACGAGACGTAGAGCAAGTGAAGAAATGGCGTACCTTTCCAGCACTCGCAACTTGAAGTGACATGCTGACACGCCAAAGTCATATCTCAATAACCGGGTTGGGCTGTTTTTAATGTACCTAGAATGTTCATGTGTTTATGGCCTGACAACAGGTGATTGTTGATAAGGCCATAAACACTTTAATATTCTATAATTAAAAAAATCTGAGTCTACGTATTGTAATGACGTTTGACAGCCTCCCGATATCCAGACATGGCTATATAAATGATCGTCAATCGGTTACGCCATCGACATTGTCGTTATAGATCATGGCAATACAGCTTTTTAATAGTCAAAATTTATTTAAAGAAGCAACGCTTGTGGACAGACCGCCGGTTGTATGAGATTCAAATCGGCAATGCTTTCACAATTTTGTAGCTTTTTCTTTCAGGTAAAGAATCGTTACATGGATGTTATGTAATATGACATCAAACTACCATAATACTCTTATTTGAAAGACAAACGGCGGGAATGGGTGCTTTTACTGTTTTGCAAGCTTTAATTTACCACTTTACTAGAGACCTACTGCCTGCATCGTTTCTTACGATCTGGTCAAACGACGCTGCATTTTTACTATAAATTAAAACAAGCTATATATCTGAGTACGAAAAATAATTTAAGCCAATCGCAGTAATAACAATAGCAAAAAAAATTGAAGTACAAAATAATGAATTTTTAAGAACAACTTGAATAGTACAGAGAGTGCCGCAATTCACCATATGTAACTCCGCCGAAAATTTCTTTTAGATCATGTGTAAGGCTGACTATATGGGCAAAGCCCAGACATTAAGATTTGAATTCGTCCGTTAAGTAATGAAATCTTCACGTCAAAGTTCTTAGTCGCTCGCATAGCTTTATCGTAGGTCTATACCAAACTAATTCTGAAGCATTACTTTCCACGGCAAATTTCTTCGTGTTGATACTTCTTGCCAGTTCAATTGATAGCCATATGCTCCAGCATTTAACAGCTTCAGCCTTAATTTTATTTGGTGATCATGCACAAACTGTTACAAACTCTTCCCTTACGACAAAGTAAGGCTTTCGGCCCGAGATATCGAGATTAGTAATAGCCACATGCGCTTTACGCAATCCTGTCAGGATTTCAATCTACATGCTGGTCTTGCAGCAAGTTGCTCACTGTCAGCGCATTGGATCAAATCTCATTCAAAATATTGCTTGCGCTTTCAAAAGTCCAAAACGTGATAGCGGCACTTGGGATTCCACGAAAGAATGCTGCTTGCCATCCACGAAAGAGCTGCATTATGCCCTCTTCGCGTATTAATTTTGCCACACTTATTCTAAAACTTGTGTACTTGCCTGTCCTACCATCCGCTTGGATGAGCGTTTTGATCGTGTCAAATGGCAGTGCTACCGCCCAGAAGTTAATACCACCAAATGCACCAGCGGTGAGTAGCGTTGCTGTCTTTCCAAACTTTCCACTTTCAGTCAGGCGTCGTCTGGCAAAGTCAAAACCAAGAAAATAAAAAGCTACACCTAACGAGTCTCGAATTACAGTGGTTGTCAGACCCTTCCACATGGCCATGATGCCCTCCGTGCGCATCACTTGAGTGATACAGTGATATACTCCTCGATATACCTGCGTCTCTGGCCGATTGTTGTACTGAACCTGTAGTCGATTGCGTACGAGCTCCACGGGTGCTACCAGGAAGGCGTTAGCGCCACCTGCGACCGCTCCAGCCGTCAGTGACACAACCGTTGGAGTAAGAACAGGCTGAAATAGTGACAGATGCGGCAGAACATCGTTACGCAAAATGGAAGATGTGGTGAAAATCACGGCTTTGTAGACGCCCTGGCTGAAAAATGGCGGCAAAAAACCTTTGTAAAGACCGCGCATGGTTTCCTGCTGAATGGTTTGATGGGCGCAATGAAAGAAGCCGCGGAATCGCGTTGGTGACAGCTGCAGCCGCGTGCGAATTGTGTCAAAAGGATGGCAAATCGTTACACTTGCCATACCCGACACTGAACCGGCAATCACGGATTTAGTCCATGGAGACAGCTTGCCAGAAGTTCTGTCGGACGAGATCATTTCTGAAGCTACGACCTGCCAAATTACATGTCATCGAGATTTGACAAAATGTTTGACTACATTCATATTGTAACTTCTCCTTTGTGCTGGTATTCTTGTGATTTTCTATATAGTAGGGTATTGACCGAAAAATGAGCGTGAACGTAGACAAGATCCTGGAGAGTCCAGAAGTAAGGCACACGGTTACATACAACACGCGTGATTTATTGTTGTATTCCGTAGGTATCGGCGAGTCAAATCTCCAATTCACGTACGAATATAATGAAAATTTTGCCGCGTTTCCGCTCTATCCTGTGTGTTTACTTTTCAAGGGCCAGTCACAGAATGTAGTCCCTTATCCACCTGAATTTTTATCGGCTTCATACGATGGTTTACCTAGCTTTAATCCGGCCATGATTCTTCATGGCGAGCAATCGATCGAGATCTTGAGGCCACTGGATCCATCAGGTGGCACTCTCACGGGAAAAACCAAAATCATTTCCTTTTACGACAAGGGCACGGGCACGTTAATGGAGACGTACACCCAATTTGAGGACGAAGTCGGACCTCTGGTCAAACTTATAAGTGGTTCGTTTATCCGGGGGCTTACAGGTTACAAAGGAAAAGGTCGCAAGCTACCACCCCACGTTCAGATTCCCAAGTGCCAACCTGACTATGTAGACGAGTTTAAAACGTCACTTCATCAAGCGCAGATTTATCGCCTCTCAGGCGACTACAATCCACTACATGTTGACCCAGAGGTTGCCATGAGCGTGGGTTTTGAGAAACCTATACTACATGGCTTATGCTCCATGGGTATAGCTAGCCGTGCGCTTTTTAAACAGTTTTGCGGTGGCCAAGTGGCGCGATTCAAGTCTATCCGTGTGCGTTTTTCAAGCCCTTGCTACCCTGGCGAGACTATCCAAACCCGAATGTGGCAAGCAACTGGTGGCAGAATTCTATTTCAAGCTGTGGTGAAGGAGCGCGACGTCGTGATCCTCAATGGTGGCGAATTCATCTACGACGTAGAATCATTGTCACGTCTTTAGCAAAGCAATGTGTAGTCAATTAAATTAATCAAACGTTAATGTACTATTCGCTCGAAAAATCTTAGCGTTTATTGCACATAGCGATACTTTCTTGGGATTAGCTTGCGCTGTGAACAGGCTACAAAAGTTTAGATTGGATTATTCATAGATATCATCAAATTGTCGGCATTGCGGAAACATCAAAACATATTCAAGACATATCGGTAAGTATTGTTTATATTATTTATCGATACCGATATCATTTGGACCAAATTTCAAACCACCAAACAGGTAGGAGGTATATGCAGTCAGGATACAAAAGGTGGAATTCTTTGATGCTTTGCTGGTCATGGTTGAAATAGCTTTCTATGTGCGGGTCGATGCGAAGTACATGGCTGTCGATTTGATAGAGACGATTGCAACAAGCAAAGTGTGACTACTGCGAGCAAATTACAGCTGTACTTGGCTAAGAAGCGCGAACTGAAATCGAGGTGACGATATTGTCAGTCAGGCACATCAATGTGTTTCACTAGCAGATCTCAGCGTAGATGGTCTCTCAAAAGTGAACTTTTGGAACAAAATCGATCAGCACCAAGTTGCAGCAGTAAATGGCCCACTTTGATTGTGCTGTTGGTGATAGCTACCGACGCAGAGAATCACGCACAATTTGCTAGAGTCAATTTCGGTTATTACCGACAATTTCAAGATCTTACATTCGTTAATACTTGTTTTGGGGAAACGTGATTTGCACGATCATAATGAAATTACTCATATTCATTCAAATCTTGCAGTTGTTACATAAATCAAGTCTCAATTGCCTGACACACATTGACAAAGTCCCAACATGGTTGTTATATTGTCGTAACTGATCTTGGATGTTTGGCATTCTGCATTTGCTGTTTTATCGCTGAATCGCCTTGTTTAACACTAAAAAACAATGTCGCTGATTCAAGACATGTGGACATCCAAGCACATGAGTACTGGATAATTTTTTTTTTCATCTCCTCGAAGTTTTAGGCAATTATTTGACACTGGGATTGTTCCCAAGAGTCTGAAGCAAGCATTTCTTGAGGTAATTGCTCATCAGGCAATTCGATGAAATTCACGCTTCGAATATGTAACATTTTACCGAGTCTTTTTGTTAGTAATGGAATCGGTAAAGCCAAACTCCAATCCTCGTCGATGTTTCTGGGCCGCTGAAGATTTTATGATGTGACGGTGTACAAATATTTTACATTCGTACCTGGACAACATCCTGGAAGATTATTCGAATCTTTAGCAACTTTGACCTATTTTCGATACAATTGATGTGTAAGCTGTTTAACTGCAAGGTCTGAGCGTCGAAGTGGTAAGTTTTCGCATTAAGAAAATCTGTGCTACGGACACGAGTCCACTGAGTGGCAAAGTTTGGTTCTAAATGCAATAGACATGTTATTGAAAGGCGGTCGCCGAAAGTGGATGCTGATAAGATAGAATACTTCAATATAGGCAGTTGCTTTGTTGTTAGAAGTGTTATCTAAATAATGCGCAGCCGAGTCTCCGTCTGGAAATGCATTTCTTTGTCTAGAATA
>NW_020189271.1:179497-180352 GCF_900000015.1 Plasmopara halstedii
TCGATCTTGGAATTCCCTCGGATACATTGCGAGAGATATTTCGCGGTGACTTTCTCCTTGTATTGGAAAGCTTCGCTACCGCAATCGAGGTCGAGTTGTCAAATCCAGAAACCGAACTCGAAGTTGCCACTGAACTTTTGTCATGGGAGGTCTCACGTAGGCTATCTTGTCGCTTTATCTTGACAACTCGAGATGTCAAACTGTCATCGAGTGCACCTGGGCGTGCACGCTTTCTCGTTTTATTCCCACTTTCGGTTGTAGAAGAGTTCCTTGTAGCCGGCAGGTTAATTTTTTGAATATCAATTTTCATATCATTTTCATTCATCTTCATTTTGCCTTCACTTTCATGATCTGACTTGTTCTCAACTTTAAACCCACTCGCCTGCGAAACTGTCACTTCATCTTCATCCTGTTGTGTCAACGGCCAATTGAGCGTCTTCCTCCGCTTGGCCGCCAAGCTGACACCCTTATGTTTATCCAGTTTCGCCACTTTAATCGTAATACCAAGCTTTTCCATCAAAACATTTGAATCCATAGGCTCCATAGATACTGCTCGCTTCCTTTTATTTCCATTCACCACCTTACAATTCTTGATTTCATACACTTGTGTGGTCCCAGCTTTCTTTCTGATCACACCTGTCGAACCTTTCTGATTGCCTGTGCTTGGGCTGTTTTCGAAAGAGTTTTTCCTGCCCACAGGAAAGAATGGACGCTCGTCCATATGCGTTTTGCTCACATAGCAGGCATTTACCCAAAGCCGTGAAACAAATTTCAAACCATACCGTGCCGCGAATGCGGCCATATTAACTCCACTCGCCTGCCACTTGGCGATCTTGTTCTTCCACGTCGGAGTGA
>NW_020189271.1:180362-182927 GCF_900000015.1 Plasmopara halstedii
AATCCACCGGAAGATGGTCAAAGAAAACGGCTTTGTCATGATTATCCACTGGAGAGTATACTTTGTGGATATGCACGAGAGCATTGGCGACTACCAGTTGAACGACAAAATAGCGTCCCAACACAGTCAGTTCTCGAAGTTCTGTAGCTGTGTCGAGACCTGGAAATTCAGGGCGGAACACAGTAATCACGCCGCCAGATCGGTATGTTGTCTGTGAAGCACTGACCGCACCAGGGTCACTGACGAATAGCTTGTGCTTGAAACGGGATTAAAGATTGAATTGGAAAGTATTAAGATGGTGGCAATCGCGAAGTTTGATTTCTTGGATGCAAGAAAGACTATATTTTGCAAGAAGGTGATCAATGAGTGGAAGCTCATTTTTCTTGATTCCATTGGTGTTGACGGTCAACAAGCTGACATCTTGCCATGACACTTCGGGTGCATCTACGCGTAAAATCACCTTAGTAGTTCAGCGCAAGCTTTCGGGCCGTAAAAATAAATTGGCCTTCAGCTTGCTGGAGCTGCAGCACTTCTGCATTCTCTGGGAAGAAGTGGTCGCATTCCCGAAGATACTCAAGGTCATTTAGCATATCTCCTTGCCATTGGATCTCTTTCAAGATTTTAAACAAGTGCATGCCGATCTGTGAGCGAAGCAGGAACAACAACATATTGGGGTGCAGCAGACGTCTGTTGTGTGCTGGTATCCAAGGTACTGACCATCCTGTCAGACGCTGAAGCCAATAATCCTTTCAAAGATCATGGGCGCTGTACACATCAACATCAGCTCGATGAGCGATAGTGCTCTGGTCGTACGCGTAATGATCGCTGTAGCCGAATTGTTCCACCATGAGGCTACACTTCGAAATACATCATTACGTGTCTTGGGAACCTTGGTGTCGACATACTTGGCCCATTTGCGGTCAAACGTGTTGGTGGCGGTTGGATCGGTCGCGCTCAAAATATGACTGATCATGTGGAGTTGAGCAATCTCGGTGATTTTGGGGCTCAACTCTTGCATCTGCCGTAGAAGCGCGGTGTTAAACGCCATGGGTGCCTTGACGGAGCTCATGAATGTCAGCGTGTCAGGGTTGTTTGTCGTCCCGAGTGCTTTGTAAAGACCATCCACCATAGCATTGGCAGCATCCAAGCGATCCGGTAACAATTGGAGATTAGCCGTCTCTTCGGCAGCCTACATCTCGCTGACTATTTCTTGAATTGGCATGGGTTTATTAATCTATATAACATTGGTGTGGTGCTTAATAAGAAAGTGACTGGCTTCCTTGCTAGAGCTTATGTTTATCTCGCGTGGAGCTTGAACCTTTTGCGGGATGATCTGAAAGCACGGGGTCGTAACCTCATCGAGAGTTGCTGGACAACAATCGAACTCGACCTCGACCGTGCTGAAGACGTCGAAGTAGTTACTTGTTACAACTCCGGCAAGAGGTTTTGGATGCGATTTCATCAGCATCTTCGCAAAGTATCCATCAGAACGCGATTGATTGCCTTTACGCTTACTACTAGTAGCTAGCAGCAGCACAGATTGGGACGCTACTGCTGCTGGTGGTGGTAACAGTATCTGAGAAAAAGTCGGACTGCTAGGCGATGACACGAATTGGGAGCCTGCAGCACCAAGCAAAATCTCGCTGGGTGCTGGATCGTTTTTTTGAGGCCGCGGTGAAAAAATCGCAGCTGTTCTGGTAGAGCTCTCGCAGAGCGATTTTCGCTCCGACTCACCACCATAGCATTTGACGGCCGTGTTGAATTTAGATCCGGTCTGGCGCGGGTGGTAGAGGAAGTCCGAGCATCGTCTTCACTCAGGTCGAGCGCATGGATGGATCGTTGACCGAACGACATGCGCTATGTCGGAAAAGGAGCGTTCTTAGCATGTACCGGGTAAATGCGGCCAGCAAAAACGAGCTGGTCGCGCACAGAGCTGCGAACAATAAGCTCAGGAGGGCATCGACAAGAAAGGAAGTACACACGCCACGTGGCTGTGGTGATCATTGCTTCCAGATTTACATCTCGGAATGTACCGTATATCGGCTGTGCTCCGAGCTCGAAGTAGCTTTCAAGCATGAGGTCTACGTCGAATTAACTGTTGACACTCGACACATCAATGAAGAAGTGGTCGGCAAGTATAATAAACCCACCGAATCGGCACCTGCCTCCAAGGATCATGATTTTCTGTCCGGCGAATTTCTAGTAGGCTTCTTTAATCGTCACTTGAAGCAGGTGTTATTATCAGGCGCTTAAGTCAGCAGACCCAGTTGCTGTTGGTCAATCTGTTGCTGGACGAGGAATTTGCCATTGTACTTGAGCAACAAGGCATGAGTTTTGTTCGGCGAGGTGAGGTAGAAAGCTTCATCAGTCTCAATGATTATCACATAACGAGCATGAGTCAGCAAGTATGGACTAGCTCACTCAATCGAGGTGGCGTGTTGACCCCAGTCACCACCAGCTTCATACAAAGATGTGGCTTCTCGACACTCGTGCTAGAAGGTATTTGCGTGCTCAAACACGTACCGCTTTCGGTGAATGACTGGGAAGCACTGCTGCTGATAGATG
>NW_020189271.1:182937-183483 GCF_900000015.1 Plasmopara halstedii
CTCACGTGACTGGAAAGAGAACAAGTCATTGGAGTGTTAATTGTACCGAAGAAGGGGAAGGAGAACACAAGAGTGATACCCAGAGCATCGAAAAGTATTCAAGCGAGTTGGAAACATTGAGACAAAGTCTGATGAGTCTACACGAAGAGGTGGTTGATGTGAATGAGCGACGCCGATTTGCTCCAGAGTGCGGCAAAGAGGGGGGCAAGTGTGCACGTTCACGGTGAGAGATTATGTGCTGTGGTCAAGAGCGGACCCCCGAATGAAAGGAGACAAGCTGATGCAGCGATGGGTGGGACTTTTTCGCAGTGTACAAGAACTCCCCACCAGTTTCCTGATTGATACTTGCTGACGAAGGAAACGTTTAATGTTCACGCGATCCGACTATAACATTACGCGGATGACATGCTCAGTGTGACAGAGGAGCTAAAGCAGCACGTGTCACTTCGAGGGATCGACTTGGGGGTGAGAGCTGTAAAAGGAGGGCGATTCAATCGCCAGTCAAAGGAATGGGAGTTGCTTGTAGGTTGGCATGGGCTTGAAGAC
>NW_020189271.1:183493-183665 GCF_900000015.1 Plasmopara halstedii
TTGCATTACAAGGGCGTATCGTACGAATGGTGGGCGAAAGCAGTCAGTACGGCGGTGTATCTTATCAATCGAACGACAAACACGGCAAGCTCGGACACAACGCCATACGAGCTGGGGTTCAAGCAGAAACCAGAGCTTGGACATTTACGGGTTTTCGGATCTCAAGGCTATG
>NW_020189271.1:183675-203314 GCF_900000015.1 Plasmopara halstedii
TGCGGTGGGTACTCCGAGCGGCATGCTCTGGAGTGGCTGGTGATGCCTCAAGAGCTGTCAAATGCCCCAGCAACATTTGTTCGTCTTGTGACGCAGTTGTTCAGGCCCCACAGGGCGTATGCACAAGCATATTTTGAAGATAACTTCGTCTATAGTGTTGCGGGGCACCCGAGGACAGATAAGGAGAATCACATCGACCATTTGAGAGCGATGCTCGAGTGCATGTGCACGAAAAAGTTGTATGCTAATGCCGATAAGTGTATCTTCGGCGCAGGAAGAAATTCCTTTTTAGGGTGCTTCATCGGGAAGCGTGGCCTTCGAGCGGGTCCCGCTAAGTTCAAGGCCACTGTGGACTACCCGATTCCAAAGAACCAGATGGACTTGCGCAAGTGGTTTGGTCTTGCCATTAACTTGCACAGATATAGCGCAACCTATGCGGATATGGCACGGCCATTGTCGAATCTCTTTTAGAAGGATACAGAATGGTGTCGGGACACCGAGCATCAGGAGGATTCTAACAGGGTCAAAGACAGCTTCCTTCATGTACCAATACTGGAGTTGCCAGACCCTGATCGTCCTTTTAGTGTTTTGCTGTCGGCTGTGCACTGCTGCAAGCAGACGCCGAGGGCCGAGATTGGGTGATCGCATCCGAATTTCGCTAGCTTAAGGCTGCGGAGAAAATCTACCCAGTCTACGACAATGATATTTTCGATGAGGTATGCACTTTTTAAGTTCATGGTGCATCGGTTTGGCTCAAAGCCTTTTCTGATCTACACGGATCATACGACAATACAAACTGCAACTCAGTCGCTTCGACATCCACGAGGCACAAGAAAATCATTTCACCTGCGCCTTGTGGAACCTGGAAAGTTCACCTTCGACCGGCTTTGCTTGGAAACTCGACCATTGTGCCCTTTAATCGAGCGAATAAGGAATATGCAAGGCGTACTCCCCCAAATTTTCACCTGCGGATACCACGACGATGCATAGCAACTAAGATGCCACTCGTATCACCCAATTCTGCCAAAAACCATAGCCTCTGTAGCGCACATAGTTCTCCACCATTCGCACCTCACTCGACCATCTTGAATCTAACGTTCTGGTTTCGACGCTCGTGAATCAAAAGTTGTGCTTTCGCATTTGATAGGATATTCACCGCTGCCTTATAGAAGGCTGAGTGTCTGCAGAAGATTAAAATGCAAATCGCACCTGTCAATGATTATGGTAACAGTGTAAGAAACTATTATCAATTTTGGAAAAGGGCAGTTGACATCCCAGCTAGTAAACTTTTTAACTTCTGGATGTAAACTATATCTTGTTTTCCTTGACAGAAAAATGATAGCTATGACCACATGCAATAAGTCTGGTGAGGTGGTGCAATGACTTCCGACATAGTAATTACCAAGATGGGAATGCCACATTACAAGAGAGACCGCAATTTTTGCGCGCAGTATCAGATCGGAGATTGCTTAAGCGACATTCTGTTGCTCATTCTAGCATACAGTGATAGCACATATCTATGTTTGCGGTCCAAAGGACTTCACCTATTCAAAGCGCTAGAAGGTCCGTTGCAAGAAGTGTTTAGGCCTTTGAGTCGACAACTCTGTCCGCTTCAAACGTTGTATTCTACTTTCTCTTAACAAAATTGATTCTCCTATTAAGCTTTATCGGACGTGTTCTTTGTGGATGACTCCAGAATGTCAATGCGATCGGCAGCAGTAGCAACGAAGATGGCACCAACAACGGCATCAACGGTAGTGACGACAGCGACGACGACCCGAAGATTGTGACTCTGTCATCTCTAGCCAAAGCTTTACCAACGCCTTCGTCTCCGACCGAAGATCCGGTGATAGTGACAACGGTGAGTGAGCAATTTCGGATGTCTTGTTGTGCAAATGAGGTGGGATTATCTTTAGAAAACTATAAAATGCTTGCTCAATCAAAACTAAATCTCATAATTTTTCAGTGTATCGTAATAACCGCTTTTTATGGTGTCATGTGTTGCTCACATAATAAATTAGTGGATCGTCAAGATGTGTATAGCCAGTAATTTTTGAGCCAGCAAAGCACCGCAGACTGTCACCTCTAGGTTTAATCTCTGCCTGTATAATCGCTTGTAACTCCAGAATCTCTTGTTCGACCTGTTGTGATGCTTAATATTTAAAAAAAATATGAAACCTACACCAACACAGCTGATAACTACTATACAAATACTGCTATCCTACCAGTATTTATCTGAATATAACCGGATGCTCTGCTAATTTTTTGCGATGCCTACGGAATGATAACCCCGGAGATTTCAAAATGATATGTTTGAGACTAAAATCACCGGTAAATGATTAACAAGCTGGCGCATTAAGACCTAAAGACACACATCCTTTGCAGCGGGGCTGCAGTAGCTCTTTGCTTAAATAAGAGCACCGACCCTACATTCTATACAAGAACCAGTACGAGTACAGCGGATCGCAATCCACTAACTACACGAGTCCCCCAAACCTTAACCCGAGGCAATACACTCTTTCGTTCAAATTTTAAACTATAGTCTAATGTTTTATTTGCAGCAAAGCCGCCTATATCTAAATCTCTACGTTTTCCTTTCTACAAGTAAAACCTACTATATATGCATAACTACTGGCAGTCCCGCCACGTAGTGGCTGCTTGTGACGGTGCAGCCACACCATTGTGTGATTACACCGTCTTGTGTAATCCACAACTTTGTACAGGCATGCCGTCATGTGTGACACACCCTTACATACCAGGATACGTGTAATCCCATTACACTCTCCCCAATCAAAATTGGTATACCCAAAATTCACTTTTACTTTTTGCTTCGTACGAGACTCGCGTGTCTAAGACATCTTTAAGTCCCCAGGACCTTCTTCACAATAAGCCCTGTGTCTATGACACGAAAAACATCCAGCCTAGCTAGTTTCGAGAGCACCCGCAGGCAGAGTCCTTCTTCGTCTCCTGCACGCGGTGCAACTCCAGACAAAACGTCCGCGGCTTCAGAGGAGGCACATCCCAAGCTCTCGGCAACCGGGTGCCGCACACTGCGCGAGCCACGGGCGATATATTGCCTCGCCAAAGATCTGGAGGAACTCGACTACGAGTTGTATACTTTTTTCCTAGTATGGAAAGAAGAAGAGGGTAGGGGCGCCAAAGGTGCAACGTGAGCCCTGCTCGAACCTTGCGGACACCGTGTCCGCTGCCTGACCTCTCAACTTCTGGGGAAAGTGGCATGATTACTAATCGCCTCGACTAGACACAAGAGCATCAATTGGAGGCTGCCCAAAGGGCTGCTGTCATGCGCTCATATCCACGTTTGTTCCTTGACCCTCGTGTAGAATACGGCTTCCGCTTGTCGGATCCCGCTACTGAAGTGAAAAACGCGATCACTCGATCGTTAGGCGTCAACGTAGTCGGGCACCGACCACTACACAAGCCGAGCTTGACCAACTTAAAGCTCTCCGAGCTCGCTTCTTGGTACATCAAGAAATCCCAATGGATAGGTACCGCGCATGACCTTGTGTTCAAAGAAGAGGCACCCCTGTAACCGCAACGCGGACGATTCCTGTGGTGTTCGTACCTGGCGAAACCGCTGCAGATGATGAAGAGCTCTTTAAACAATGGTTGCAGTGGTACCGCAAACTTACCTCACTTTCTAACTTACAGCGGAGCTACACGGAAGTGGACGAGCGCGTAGACCGCCATATTTGGTTCGATTTTGCCAAACTCAAGGCGCAACGCCGTGTCGCCCTGCGACATATGGAATAATCCATCAAGCTTCCGTGAGCTCTGTGGGTTTTCACACGGATGAGTCTAGACCACAGAAGATCAGGGCCATAGCTCGAGCTCATCTCATAGCCCTTCGGGTTCCGGGCTACTGTTGAGAATCACGGGGCGTCTGACGATGCGGAGCATCATGACCCTTTGAAAATAAGCGTCCACGACGTCTGGGCAGTCTTGCCAAAGTGGCACCTCAAAATCCCACGAATTACAGAGTTTATGTTTTTCCGCCACTTCACAAGATACTGGGTTTGACCCTGTCGCTGACGTCGACCCACGAGGCGTTCCACGTAATAGTGCACGCCACCGTTCTCGTCCAGAAGAGTCGGTGGCGGACGATGACGACTTGGACGATCGCCGTTCGGTGACTCACGATATTTTTCGAGCTCTAGAGGACAAAGCTTGTCGTCATCGGCACTCCGCTGAGTATCTTGCCGTGGTGCGAAAGAGCTCAAGAGCTTGAAGAATGTTGTGCACCGACTGCCTCACGTTAAGGACGATGGCGTTTTGTCGGAGCTGCTCCTAGCCGTCGAGCAGACGAATACGTCACTTCGTGCGATGATGGAGCACCTTGCGCCGTTGGAAACGGAGATTGTTGCACTCCGTGCTCGGAAACAATTGCTGGTTCAGTTTCTGGGTGGCTAAGCGCCTTTGGGTGCCGCCCCCGCGTTCACTTGCGCCGGATCTTGGTACGGCTTAAGCAAGTCCACATAAAATACCGGGTGGATGCGCATTCTTCTCATGAAAAAATAAACCGTCGACGGAGCTTCGTCTTAAAGACAGCAGAAACTGCATGTGTTGGAGGGTTTTTGGCGTTTAATAAACACAGGTCGCCGACCTTAACGTTTTTTACATTTCTTCTTCATATTCCTACTGCATGTCTTACTTCCAGCCATCACATCGTGAACGTGTCGTAAGACAGTCAGTCTGGTAGACAGGAAGTCATCGACTTCTTTACGCACGGTGATGGGGAAGACATCAGCTAGCCGCTCGATTATATATCCCCCAAGCCCTGAGCCATGAGATGGCGGCGTCAGCGGGACGCGGGGATTAACAAGCCCGTTCACGTAGAACGGTGTGTAGCCGGTAGACGCATGCACTGCATTGTTCAGCGCAAACTCTAGGAACGGCAGCATGGCGCTCCAGCACTTCGACGTCTCCGTCACTGACAACGTCACCGTCGTGACATGAGAAAGCTCATAATCCGGTCTGCGTGACAACGCATCAGCTAAAGCATTCTGCTTTCCTGGCTTTTACTTCACTTCGAAGTTATATTTTGCAAAGAAGGAGAGCCACCTGGCCATCCTCTGTGAGAGGTAACCAAGCGATGGGCTTATACCGCATATGTCTTGGTCGTTGAGACCAACATACTGGGCTATGTGTAGCCATAAAGATTTGAAAGCGTCGTTCAATAGTGTGCCCGCACAACTGTTGAAAAGAGTAAACAGCTAAATTCACAGTGCACTTTTGAAATTTCATAAGTACTGAGCATAAGACGATTGGGAAAGAAGATTGAGAAGCTATGAAGACCATGCTTATTGCGATATTAGTATGTCAACACAAGGGTTTTTTAAATTTCAATTTGTCTGATTGAGCGAAGCATACTAAATCTAATATTCGTTCGCATCGTTTAGCATATCTGTTGATTGACCACGAAACAAAAAACTAAGTATAGAAAGCCGTGAAGTGGCACGATTCCAAAGCACCAACAGAATCAATAAGTACAAACAATCAGCGATAGAGAAGTAGTATTTCATCAACTATGATCGTTTCACGTTTAGCCCAACTCGTAAATCCACGATCGGACCCTTTATTGAAGGGTTATTATACTTGATAAGACTCTACACATAGGTTCCTTTGCTATTGCTATACCCATTCTTTCGAAGGTAACAATACTTGCGGATCCTTTTACAAAGTAGATAGCTATACTTCCCGACACTTATTTACAAGGCAATCAATCATTACAATCTTCGCTATCAAAAGCAAAGAGGGGGATTATGCCTGAGTCGAGCAACGGAAGGATGGAAGGTGGTGGTTCGATAGGGTACACAGAAACAGTCTGGTGGGATACTGATAGTGGTGTGAGGTCAATAGGAAAGTTGTTGACACAGGCAGTATCAACGCTATCGTATGCTGCTGAAATAAATAATTGTTAATCAGTTGTAGACGTCATGTCAAAGTACTCTTGCCAGCGTTGTTTAATCTGTTTACGCTTCCATTCGATACATTCGCAGAATACCATGGGATTCTCAATGTAGACACAGGTTTGCATCTCTAAGCGATCATCCGATGCAGCGAAACCGTCCTTCATGCGCAACGAGATAAGCTCACCATAACCAGCATCCAACGCGCTGACAATCAACTTTATCTACAAGGGAACAGGAAATGAATAGCAGGGTTCATAAACAAACAGCGGGAATTGACACACTTACTTCAAACCTGTTGCTGATCACTGGATGCGGCGAAACTGATTCGACTCGAATATTCATCACTGGCACGGAAACCGTGAGAGCATCATACCAGCCGTGCATCTCTGACGAGAGAGCGAGACGATTACTTTTGTCGTTGTCGTACTTATGATAACTTTCGTATCTACGACAATGTTCTCTCGACATCAAATGACAGCTCTGTGCCTTTCCAAGTGGTCCAAACCACTTTTCACTTTCGATTCGTTGAAATCTGAACTCGTCGGTCATCACATCAACAATCGTAGTGTTCGTTGAGATAGAAGACATCGTATCCTGTGTAGATTCGGTTGCCTGAGGATCATAATGCTCGTAGCAGATGCGCCGCAGTTCACAGGATACTTGAACAACTTGGGTAACAGAAGTTTTGATCACTTGACCATTCAGCGGGGAATTAATTGTCTGTCGTTCATTACGGACTACACTCTCAAACTCCAGGGCCTTTTCCTCTGCGAAACACACAATGAATCACCACATGCAATCTGCGACACAGAAAACGCAATTTACTCACTTTTTTCAAATAGCACATGCACCCGCAACGTCGTGCCATCATACCACAGTGCTTGGATCTGGTCGCCGATGCGATGGTCAGGATCATAGTATCCAATATACGAATCTGCCAACCGAAACAATCTGTAGCGAATTCCTTTCGTGTTAAGGGCATTCTCGACCAATCCATCGACAAGCCATAATCTCGTTTTCTCTTGCTCTTGCTCCGGAGTCACCACCAAAACGTGGATGTGTTTTGACTTTGGGGCGCGCCATCGTGTTATGTTGTTGGCTTTCAACACCTCTTTAATTGTCCACGTCGCCTTCATCTTCTCTTCATTGATCAACACTTGGATGTCATTGTGAACCTTCCCTACTTCGAGTTGCAACGCAGCAGGATCATCGTCTGGCAACCACGAGTCGCCTTTTCTGGCAAGAAAAAGCTGCAGCTTGCTCGCGGCAAAGTCATACTTCTGCTTCTCCGCAATTTCTTCCTTCAGATCCCCAACAGACTCACTCGAAGCGATGTTGACGGGGAATGCGCTTCCCTGCTCTCCGACAATCGCGCAGAACAGCTTCACCATGTTTCCTCTTGCTTAATTTGTAGACATATCTCAAATGTCAGCCAATCAGATACAACGACGCCAAAAACGACTAACGGACATGGGAGTTGACTTGTAGAAGATTGGTCCTACATTCTTGATCCACAGATTGATTAGGTTTGAATAACCTAATCGATTTTGAATAACCTAATCAATTTGTGGATCAAGAATGTCCATGGAGTTACCTGGAAGCCATATCGCATTTTGACGAGGTGCTCATGGAAGTAACTTCTTATCAGAGACTCAGAACGAGAAGAATACTAAAGCCATCGGCCACATCGCACAAGGTCTACTATCGAAGGGCTTGACTCTACTGGTTGATGTAATCGAAAATGAAGCAATCAAACCAAAGTGATTTAAAAGGCTATCAGCTTATCGTTAATTATTCGAAGATCTCTGCCTACTCCACAAAAATATAAATGATGGTCTTTTAGTCTTCTTGCTTGGCTTTTCACTATGCTAGTATAATTAACCGCTCGCTTTGAACGTGTAGATGCAGTGTAATCGTGATTAGCTCTAATTGGTTAATTCCCAGAATAAGCTCTTCACGCATATTGTCGAACTCTTAGATGAGACGTTTGTTCAAATTCTTCAAGTGTTAAAATTACACCGCTGAAGGCTTGTGGATGACGTTAAAGTATTCCGGTAACGGCCACAGTCACTGTCATGGTTAAACATATTGCTTACAGACAAAGTGATAGTTGCTCATTTGCAGCGAACTGCCGTAGCCCTTTCGCTTAGAGGAAGTTAAGTTAACTTCGGTGACCTTCGTTCTATACTTAGAGCCTGTACGACCGTAGTGGATCGGAAATTGCTTACTACGAGAGTAACCACAACCTTAACTCAAGGCAAATAAACTCTTCCGCTCAAAAAATAAACTGTATTTCTTGGTTGTACTCGCGACAGAGCCACCTATATCTATATCTCTATGTTTTCCTATCTACAAAGTAAAACCTAATTAATATACATCTGGCAGTCAAGCCACGTATTGACTTCTTGTTTAAGTGTCGACATCCCATTGTGTGGTTAGACCATCTTGTGTGATCCACCCCTTCATACCAGGGTATGTGTAACCCTGTACACCCCCCCACCAAAATTGTGAAAACCCACAATTTACATCTTATTATCGCCTCGTACGAGGCCCGCGTGTCTTAGACACCTCTACGTCCCCAGGACCTTCTGCACGCATTCTATGCTCAATGAGCGTTGAGTCTATGACGCGAAAGATACCCAGCTTCGCTGGTTCCGAGAACGCCCGCGGACAGAGCCCTTCTTTGTCTCCTGCACGCGGTGCAACCTTGGACAGCTCCTCCGCGGCTTCAAAGAAAGCGCATCTTAAGCCCTCGGCATCCGAGCACCGCGCACCGCACCCGCCACGGGCGACGGATGACCTCGTCGAGAGTTTGGAGGAAGTTGACAACGAGTTGGATACTCTTTTTCCAGGATGGGAAGAAAAGAAGGGCGAGATGCGCCAGTGGCGCGACGTGAGCCCTGCTTGAATCTTGTGGACGCCGTGTTTGATTTCCGAACTCTCGACTTCCGGGGGAGGTGGTTTCGTTACCAACGACCTCGACGAGGCGCAGAAGCAGCAGCTGGATGCTGTCCGCAGAGCCACTCCCATGCGCGCATCCATGGTCGGTTCTTGACCCTCGTGTGGAATACGGCTTCCGCTCGGCGAATCCCGCCGCAGAAGCGAAGGAGGCGGTCACTCGATCGTTGGGCGTCTACATGATCGGCCCCCGGCCACTACACAAGCTGACCTATACGAACGAAAAGCTCTCCGAGTTCGCTCCTTGGGGCCTCAAAGAACCCGTGGAGACGTTCAGCGTCAAAATCGTGCTCAACAAAGAGGCTCTCCTGTACTCGCGATGCAAATGATTCCTGTGGTGATCGCCCCTGGCGAAACAGCTGCAGGTTAAGAAGAGCTCTCTAAGCGATTGGTGCAGCGGCACCGGAAACTTTTCGTGCTGTACAGCCTACAGCTGAGCCACAAGAAGGTGGACAAGCGCTTGAAACGCCATCTTCGGTTTGAGTTTGCCAATGTCAAGGCGCGTCGCCGACATTTATTGGATTGTTGCCCTGCGACGTATGGTCTGAACCATCACGCTTCCGCGAGCTCTGTGGTGTCTCACACGGGTGAGGCTGCGACCAAAGCAGCTCAGGGTCATAGCTTGAGCTCATTTCATGGCTCTCAAACGTTTTTGGCTTGTGCCGAGAAGCGCGGGGCGTACGACAACGGGGAACATCATGATCCCACTGATCAATAGCGTCCACGACGTCTGGGCAGTCTTGCTGAAGTGGCACTCCAAACTCCCACGAAATCTCGAAGTCGGGGTATCCCCGCCACTTCACAAGATACTACGTTTGACCTTGGCGACGACGTCGACACTCAAGACGTTCCAGGTGATAGTAGATATCACCATACTCGTCGAGGAGAGTTGGTGGTGGACGATGATAACTGGGTCGATCGCCGTCCAGTGACTCGCGATGCTCTTCGAACTCTTGAAAACGACATCCGTCGCGATCGGAAGTCCACTGAGCATCATGCTGGGGTTGCATACCGCTGCGCGAAAGACATTGAGAGCGGCTCCTAGCCATTGAGCAGACGAATGCGTCGCTTCATGCTAAGGTGGAGCGCTTGGCGCCGATAGAGACGGAGATCGTTGCACTCCGTGATCAAAACCAGTTGCTGGTCCAGCTTCTGGGTGGCATAGTGCCTATGGGCGCTGCTCCAGCGCCAACGCTTCCGCGTCCACTTGCGCCGGATCCCAGAACGGCTTAAGCAAGCCCGCATAAAACACCGGGTGGGTGCGCATCCGTTTAGGAGCATAAGCAAGACCCCGCTTGGCCACAACTTGAAAGGTCCGATAAGCCATGGACGGAGCTTCGTCGTAAAGACAGCAAAAATTGCATGAGTAAGAAATATTCTTAGCATTTAATAAAACCAGGTCTCCGACCTCAACAGGTTCTAAAATTTTCGCTTCGTCTGCATGTTCCTTCTGCATGTCTTGGTTTTAGCCATCGCATCGCGAACGTATTCAGTCTGGTAGACAGGAAGTCATCGGCTTTTTGACGAACAGTGAGAGGGCTGACATCAACTTGACGCTCGGCTATTCCTCCCGCACCAAGCCCTGAACCATAGGATGGCGGCGTCAGCGGAACGCGAGGATGAACGAACCCGTTCATGTGGAACGGCGCCAAGCCGGTAGATGAATGCGCTGCATCGTTAGAGCGAACTCTATGTGTGGCAGTATGGCGCTCCAGTGCCTCGGAGTCTCAGCGCAGACACTGCAAAGATTGTCCTCGACGACGCGCATCACGCGCTCAGTTTGACCACCAGTCAGCGGATGGCCCGCTGTTGACATATTCAGCTCAGCTTGGCGCCCAGCACCTTAAAGATTGTCGACCAAAACACCCAGTGAAACGTGGGGATCTGTCAGAAACACTTGACTCCGGGAGTCCATGCTGTCGAAAGCCGCAATACAATCAAGTCGAACGAAAGAGAATGATGTGTACCGAGGACCATCTATCTGCTATATTTTGGTATTGTTTTACTGCGACATAGAAGTTTCACTGAACAAAGTGATAAAATTAGTAGACTGGCACGAAAAAATCAGCAATATCAGAAACAAAAGTACGATACTAAAGTATGATACTAAAGAATCAATTCAATATCGCCAGAGAGAGAGAGAGTTCAATTCACTCGATTATAAATAAGCATAATAACTAAGAAATAGATAACTGCCAAGGAACGATAGGTCGTCAGCTGTCTAGAAGCGCTGCGGAGAAAATATAGTATGAGCAGGATCGCACAAAGGGAAACTGAAGACATTATGGAAAAACGAGTAAGTATCGAAGAATATATCAGTGCGCTAAGTAATACGTATGAACTACTACAGATCGAAGATGATGCCAGCATTGTGAGTTTAAAGGAAACTATTGAAATGCTGAAAAACGAGAATACAGCCGCTACTGCATGCATATTCAAGTAGCAGCAACATATGGTGAAATCAGCGGTGTTGGTGACAGTTAGTAAGAATATTCGATACAACATGCAAACTCGGCTACGTTGCGTTGGTTTATGGAGAGGATATGGAAGGAAATCCTAAAGCAACTACCTTCATCACCATATCTGACAAAAAGATGTTTATTATCAAGAAGGAAAGGCTTCACAAACATCGAAACGGGAAGCCGAACGTCAATCCAGACATAAATACAGTCGCTTGCCGAGATTCATCATGAGAAGAGAGCCCATTATAAAGGATGATAGCAATCAAACATCCTCCTGCTTCAGGTGTGAAACTATTGGCCAATAAGCTAAATGCAAATGAAGCGAATGAGATCCATGCGTCTATAAAAGTAATTGCTCATCAAGAAGCTCAAAAATTGAATGCACGCGCTCGGCGAGAACTTCCTGCGATCGAAATTTGCTTTCCATTACTATTCCAAGCGTAAGGGAAAGAGAGATCAAGACCACAGCGGGGCTGCTGAAGCTCTTTCGCTTAGAGGAAGCTTGGTTAAGGTCGGTGACCTTCGTTCTATATTTAAAACCAGTGCGAGTGTAGCGGATCGCAATCCACTGACTCCAAGAGTAATTACAACTTCAACCCAAGGCTAAATACAAATAATGCGATAGATACAATTCAAACATAATTTTATTTCTAGATTTTATTTGCAACAAAGCCACTTTTATATAAATCTAGAGGTTATCCCATATAGAAAGGAAAACCTTAAGCTACTGGTAAGCAAAGCCACGTACATACTTATTGTTTAAGTGTAGCCACACCATCTTGTGTGACACATATCCTTCACACCAGGGCACATGAAACCCCATTACACTCTCCCCCATCAAGCTTGTGAACAGCTACACCTCACATTCAACTGTCGCCTCAAACGAGGCTCGCGTGTCTAAGACACTACAACATCTCCAGGGCCTTCTCTGCTCAATGATCCCTGTGTCGAAGACACGAAAGACACCCAGCCTCGCCAGCTCCAATAACGCTCGCGTGGCAGAGCTCTTCTTCGTCTCCAGCACACGGTGGACTTCAGACAGCACGTCCGCGACTTCAAGGGAAATGCAGCCCAAGCTTTCGGTAACTGAGAACTGCGTAGCTCATTGTCAGCGACAGGATTGCACGACTAAGAACACAGACGCGATGTCCACTCCTGACCGCGCACCGCGCTCGCCACGGGCGACGGATGACCTCGTCGAGAATTTGGAGGAAGTTGGCTTCGAGTCGGATACTTTTTTCCCAGGATGGGAAGAAAAGGAGGGCGAGGTGCGCCAGTGGCGCGACGTGAGCCCTGCTCGAATCTTGCGGACGCCATGTCTGATTCCCAAACTCCCGATTTCCGGAGGAAGTGGTGTTGTTACCAATGACCTCGACGAGGCGCAGAAACAGCAGCTGGATGCTGTCCGCAGAGCCGCTCCCATGAGCGCGCATCCATGGTCGGTTTTCGATCGTCGTGTGGAATTCGGCTTCCGCTCGACGGATCCCGCCACAGAAGCGAAGGAGGCGGTCACTCGATCCGTTTCTTCGCGTCGAGCGTATAAAACAAATTCCATGGATGGTTTTCGTAATATATTAGCTAATGCTCTGCTAAATGAATATGTCGATAATTCTGTGCTCCAGAAGACCCCTTCAATAATAGAGAGATATAAGGATCTGATGACCAAAGCAGCTTCCGGTCAGTTTGCGGGATTCTTGGCGCGGATAAACCCTCTAGTAAAATGACATCATACACTCTTAATTTTCATGGATCGATTTTGATGATCTTATAGATAGGATCATCTCACTGAAGTACTCCTTCAAGTGCTGGAAAGTCTCAATCCAAATATACAAGATATTAGCATCATATTCAAAAAACCTCCTTCAAAACTTATGACTTCGTACAAAACTTATCACTAACTCTGACATACGTTTGATTGCGCTTGCATATCAATAAAGACGATGGAGGGTCCGCCCGTACTGTTTGCTTGCATATCATGGTTAATTACTTTTGCTCGTCAACAATTAAATACACAATTCATTTCGCGTTGGATTTAAGCAGCGTCTGATATGATAACGCCTTTGAGCTCGTATCCTTTCTAGCAATGTTATATCTTGCAGCTAACCAAAATATTTTCATCGATATACCCATTTTTATTGTTCACGCGATCCGCTGTCAATATCTTCTATCTAAGCTTGCAGATACTTTTGCCTTTTAGCGTATTCAAATGGGTATTGGTCATCTCAAGTTCCCCATCTGTCAGATGGCATGGGTCTTATAACCAGAAAATCGACATTAAGAGCATTCGAATGCCTCACCTGGTTCTCTGCTCGAAAGAATCAAATTTGAGAAGCAGGTCTAATACATCACTTTTTCAAATAAGCCCGTTAGACTAACACCATCGGAGAGCATGTCGGATCAAGTCGCCTGAAGAAGTCTGTCTAGATGAGACTCAATAGCAGCGACGACATCAAGGTTCCTTGATTAATTTCATTGTAATGATCCCACACAAGCTTGACTTGCTCATATTTTACAATACACGTTCCTTGAAGTTAAGCTGTAGCTCAAAGCTGGTGATATACTCATGTGGTGATAGACCTATACCAACCACATGTGCAACAAATTTTGTATTCGCATTTTGCATCCGCCAAGGTATGTCTCAAGATACTTTCTATAACTCGTTCACGTTGGGCAATCATTCAATATATCCAGCATCCTAAATCTGTCGGTCAAAACTTACATATAGTTAGAGTTTGTGATGCATAGTAGAATTATCTTAGGTCCAAGGCCAGCGAAAAAAACCATTCTTGATCAGGTCGATATCAATTTCTGGTTCTACTTACCAAACTTGAATTTGAGTAAGGAACGCGGCTAATTTCTCTGTCATACGTTTATGTTTGTGTGATGTGCACCCTGGCCATTTTATGAAGTTGAAAGTGTGAACCAAATTATCCTTTTTTAAGTCTCTCATCAATATCTCCATCGGTGTTACTTTCCATGATCGATATACTGAACGGGGCTACAGACGCTGAGCAACCATGCTATTGATGATTGCATCAAGCAACTGTCTAAACTCGTTAAAATTATACTCCTATATTTTCTACTGTCGTGGATTTATTCAACATCTCTTCTAACAGGTTACCTGAATTCACGCTGATAAAATAAAATTTTCGTGAGGCTTTCGTTGATGAAGACAGATGTGGCTTATTTGTAAACTTGGTATTATCCCCGTTTTGATTTTCAGCCCCGCTTTGAATCATAAAGATGCAATGATTGAAATATTATTCTAATCTTTGGTTAATTTTCTTTTGATTAATAAACATTGTGGTTTCGTCACAAACCTCGCTTCCTCACGTTAATCCCTCTTGTGATTATATAACATAACAGCTTCAGTGAGCACAACCTCGCATTACGGACACTGATATCGTCAACCTTTTTGATAAACATCGCGTGATTGTCATAACTGGGTATACTGACGGTATTTTCGAAAGCCTTCGTTGTTTTTCGAATGCATTTTGATTTTCGATGTCTCTAATTCAGTGCGTAAACATCAAAATCCCACTCTTTCAGTTGATGGAGCTCACAAATATCTATTGGCTTAGAGCTTCGGTAAGCACCAAGAGAATAGTCAAGCCCATTGGGCTTACAGATCTATTTAAGCGCATTTTTTCAATGAAGTTTAAATCTTTCGTGGGTCGTTCTTCTCCCTTTGATCCAAGTGATAGATAATGCAATAGAACATGCATCTGTTGTTGGTTTTTGGGAAGTTGATCACATGGTGGTTCTGTTTAATCACGTCAGTTATAATAGCATCACTATCCCCAAGAGCAAAGTTCAGGTGGTATATATACATATCGAAACCATCGATCTCATCTAGCTTAACTGATGACGATTGAAATCCCGCCGCATCCATCTTCTCCTTCTCCTTGATAGCAGGTAGACCATCGGAATACCCGACTTCGAGTAAATGGTAAAAGACAGTGGGAATAGTTTGGTGTTTCAAAGTTAGGTAGAAGGACGTCTCGATTCGATATTCGTGACATCATTCGATGATGGCACACGTGCATGTGGGATCTGTCGTATTGTAATTTTTTTGAACTTGTTCCCGCAATGCATGAAGGGAGCATGTACCTCGGAGATCCAGTCATGTAATGGTGACGTACGGCCCATTACATCTATGTATATTGGGTTGGAGATTCTCCAATCACAAAAAAAAATATTTATCGCTACTTCAGCAACCACGCTCTTTCTATAAGGGAACGTGTTACTTGAGCTCTAGAATGTCTTAAGGTAGACATACTAGTCCATCTAATCTAACTTCTATCCGAATCGTCGTTTCCGGAATTTGTGAAAACATGTAGAGTTTGGTGCTTTTCACCGGTAATTCTCACATTGGATCAAATGTTGTGGTTGAATCGTGTAAGAACTCGTCAAGGAGTCTCATGGAAGGGTAATTAGATTTTGGTGGACACCTTAGTAAAGTGATTGAGTCGAGGTTTGTGCAGGCAACAGTGAAACACCGAGACCCTCACTAGTCTATAATATTGAGTTTCATGTACACTTTGTCTACGATCTAGCTTTACAGTAAATGTCAGCAACGAGGTGATATACCTTTGGGGCATATGACTTGACCCTCTCTACATGCTCACACGTGATGGACCAGTGATGTCCATAAGACTTAGCAAGCGCCTGTATCGAGTCTAACACATGCTGCTTCCACGTTTCACGATCCTCCACAGCCACGTTGTCATGTACGTGGAGCCAGCCACCAGAAGGTTTCAGAACCTGAATAGCCAAAGGCCACGCCTTCTTGCTTGTAGGTAAGAGACCCAAATTTACACGATCTGCGATAGCACCAATCGTAGGAGCTGACTCGCGATTGTCTCCTAAGTAAATTTTACATCTGTCTGCCACATGATTGCGCTCCAGGTTAAAACGCAGTGCAGCTACCGAGTCTGGATTCCATTCACATGCGTGTACAAACGCAGCACCACCATGCACGAGAAAAGGAAGGACATAGTACCCAATGCCGCAAAAAAGATCAACTATTGTCTCACCGCGACATCCAATGTTTGCCATACGGGCCTTCTCAGTCACATTGCCCGACGAAAACATTACTTTGGTGAGATCCCATCCGTAAATGATCCCATTTTCTCGAATTTCTACCCATCCCGGAGCTTTCTTGCTCCGCTCTGAGACTAGAGCTGTATCATTTACATAGAGAAGTTTTACGTGACTTTGGCGCTTCTCACTGGCATCGATAAAGGCCTTTCGTGCAACACGAGTAAACGCAGGGGTAGTGGAAGCACAGACGTGTGCCCACATTTTGTCCGCAAATGACATCCACTCCGGTTCCAGGAATGAGTCACGCGGAATCAACAAAACGTCACCAACAAACTCGAACTTTTTCGGTATAGCATTCATTAACTCAGACGAAATACCATTATTACAAGCAAAAGCAGTGATGGTGCTGCGGATCATTTCGTTCCGATTGTATCCACTTGTCTTGCCGAACTTGTTTGCGTAAGCATCATCGTCACCAACAATTTGCAGCTTCAACAATTCAGTATCAATCGTTGAGGCTATAACGTCACGAATAGTTGATACCACAGGAAGCAAAAACATCGTTCGACGATTCGAATTTTTGTTTGGTTGTGTACCCTGAGCAACGTGGATGCGTCGCGACTTGTCGTACACATGCAGCTTTTCAAGCAAAGTCTTGACTTTTTTTACTTCCAGTTTGTCAACAAGAACACCAAGAGACTTGGAAATTGAGGAGGCTGACACACTTGTATCAGACGTGTTGACAACCTGATTCTTGCTAGGAACAATCGAATTGCTCTGCACTATCGACAGATTGCACAAGTATGTCGACGAATAAAACTGTCCAAAGCCAAAGCACTGGAACCCACCGCCTAAAATGTAAATCGAGTTGTTTGTGTCGATATAAACCGTGCTGTGTCCTACAAAAGCTGCATCTGTATGCTTCACTTCGCCAAGTTCGGACCATTGCGATGCTTCAATGTCTAGCAGATATACCTTTTGGGTCGCCTTATCTCCACTTGCCAGCAATTCAGACGTTATACCGCCTACAACTACAACCTGGTGATTGCTAATCGACGATGCGCTTGCAGCAAAAAGTGCAGGTGGATGACTTTTGTTCAAGGTATTTTCGAGCTTAACAGAATCCCATGTCTCCTTGATGATATCAAATATTAAGCACGCGCTGCTATCTCTTTCGCCACTGCAATCTCCGTCTTCCAGCGAAGACATTCCTCCCCAGAACAGAAGCTTTGTTGAGTTGACAACTGCACCAATATGATCAAATCGTCTGGGAGTATCAAATGAGGTCTCTACGAAAATCAAAATGCAATAGAAGTAAGTAATTTTGCAATCGAAAAGCATTAAAGTGAAATTCACATACCAATTTGACGCCACTGCGTGGGATTCCCAATATCCAAAGCAAAAAGGTCGTTGAAGACTTGCTTGGTATCGCGACCACCATAAATGTACACAGTAGAACCCACTGCAATTCCATACAGCAAAACGATGAGTACAGTTGTAAATTCACAATACTTCTAGCGTGAGCAGGTCTACTTGGTAAATGAGCTTACCCGCACAGCTGCAATGTTTCCAGCGCGGAGCGGGCCCAACTCCGTGAGGAGCAATCTTTTCCCAGATTTTTGTCTCAAGATCCAAAACAAAGAGATCACCAAAGGGTTTAGCGGGACTAGCTCGACCTCCGAATACAATCATTCGCGTTCCCACCACAACAGCAGTATGATAGATCCGAGGCAATGGACCATCTTCTCTTGTTGTCGAATGATATGTTTGCTGAAGGGAGCCATCTTCAGCGACGCAAAGGTAAACTACATCAGCGACGCGAGTTGTCGTCCCAGACACAGTTGATCCATGACCTCCGAATACAACAATGGTATTTTTGTATTGCACACTAGAATGTCCCACCAGTTTCACTCTGACTTCGCTTGATAGTTCCTTCCAGAAGCTCAGTTTTACTACAGATCGGTCAACACCATACGAATTTGTAGATGGATGGCAGAACTGAGCACGAAAAGACGTCAGAAGTCTATCTGTTTTTAGTTTGTTTGCCTCGAACTTCTCGTTAGCAATATTTACAATCCACCGAAGATACTCTTCATTAACGAGCAAACGTTCTGCACTCCTTCCAAGGGGGATTTCCAATCCATTTGCCGCTGTACGAATTGCACACATGATCTTCCGATTTCCTAGCACGATGCCCGACTCTCGAAATCCACACGCAATACCCCATTGCAATAACTTTTTTGCAGAGTCAAGCTCACGGCAAACCACGTGCATAATGAACGGCTCGTGCTTGAATATAATCTTCAACAAACAAATGAAGCTAATCAGCCATCTTCATAAGACATTCGTCACATCATCTCCATCTCTGTACCATTTTATTACCAGAGTTACCGTCAAGCGAATGCAACCCTGCTACTAATTGATCGAACGTGATGGTGGCATGCTCAGCAAGAAGCCACTTGCCTCCTTTCGTAATCAAGTTTGAATTTGTTTCACTATCTGTAGTAGTAGCAGCTTCACCACAAAAGACTGCAATACGACCTGAGCACGAGCTACTTGTCACCTGTTTCAATCAAAAGAAGCGAAAGAGTGAGCACAATGTTATTGCAGCCAAACCATGACCGCCAACGCACGTAATCCGGATGTGCATTGATAATTTTGATCATATCCAAAATTGGTTCGTCGATGCAACCCTTTGGACTCTTATCCTCCATTGCCTGCAGCTTGCGCAGGCTCTCGCGCTTGAGCTGTGCGAACATGGTCCAGTGGTAGTATGATTAAGGATTTATTCACAAATTTTGCGGTAATCTATTTTTATATACAACAAACTTTGTAATTTATATTACCTGTAAAAAAGAGCATGCACATAGAACAATTGTATGTCGTGAACTTAGCCAGCGTACGTTAATCAAGAAACATTCTCGTTTCAAATTTCACATTTTCCGATCAAAGTTATCGCGATCAAGTACTAACCAGACACCGTTAGTAAAATTTTTAATACATGTATAACTACTGGCTATACCGATTTCTTATTTGGGTGTGGCCACACCATGCCCATCTGGCGTGATACAAACCCCTGTTACCAAGGTATGTGTAGCCCCATTGCACTCCCCCCATTAAGATTTGAGAACATTCACAGTTCCAATCGATTATTGCCTCAACGAGGCTTGCGTGCCCGTTAGACACTGTAAGGCGGCTCTGATGCGCGCCCATCCACGGCCGGTCATTGACCCTCGTGTGGAA
>NW_020189271.1:203324-212541 GCF_900000015.1 Plasmopara halstedii
TTCACTTCGGTTTTTGCCATCTTATCAACACATCTTATCAACAATTCTAAACGTCAGCTACGTGGACCATTGCCTATACATATTATTTCAGGGTGA
The DNA here is from genome assembly GCF_900000015.1 of Plasmopara halstedii. Classification (NCBI taxonomy): domain Eukaryota; phylum Oomycota; class Peronosporomycetes; order Peronosporales; family Peronosporaceae; genus Plasmopara; species Plasmopara halstedii. Next base: position 203,421 of record NW_020189271.1, read on the forward strand.
GTCGCCAACAAATTATATCTGTTTAAACAATGTCACACATAATGTGCTACTGATCGTCGGCAATTTTCCAATATTGCATGGTTAATAGATCCTTAAGGACTTGCAAATAGTGTTTCCGTTATTTTGTTCAGCTGCTAGCTCGATTACTTGCACTTCGATCGGGCGCAGCCGAAATGCATGCCGACATGTATCATAATATCAGAAAACATTTTCCTTCCTGCAATAACATATTGCATCCGGTGCTCTCAGGAGTATTGTTGCTCCACACCGTTGAATAACGATGTACTGATGCATGTTTCTACATGCATCAGTATTAGCTACATAAAATAAATCAGATTTGCCGAGTGGTGTAATCAAATTTTGTGGCTTCACTTTCATGATCCAAAATTTAGATTTCCTAAAAAAGGTTTTATTGCTAGGTGTTCGGAGTTCATAGTGAAGTTCCTTGCCTGATTCGAAGCCCCTCGACGTTCCAATGGTCTACTGACCAGATCGTGTATCGGAGCAGAGCATTTGTGTATAGATATGGATCTGTTGAGAAATACGTAGGAGCATGATAAGATTTTACTTTGAGATTTATTATTATATGAACCGCTTATTCGCCGCAACCACGCCTTGCAACGTTCGTACCCATAATAGCAAACAACCGCGCCGAAGTCGACTCGGGAGTGACAACTACAACCAGTTTGATGAATATTCAGGCAAGGTAATATCTTTGGGCTTGTCATGGCCGTCAATGGCGAGAACGATATCACGGAGACGTGACTTATATATGACGCCAATGTATTGGGTATAATTGCGCAAGGCGTTGAGATTCAGCATCAGACCAAGATACGGCCAGCTACGATTGCGTGAGGAATGCTTTGTGAATTTTACAATCGCCCGGCTTTGCCCAATCACGTAACAAGAACGTGAAGACTTCACGACTCCATAATTGAAAAAATACTAGCTTGGGGGAACATCTAGCCCTACCTGTCGGGCCTGTTGTGGGTCAGGAGATACCAATGGACGAGTCGCGCCAATTGTTATTAATTCTCAGCAAACTAATGTCAGAATGTGATTTGGTCTCATCGATTATGAAAATGGGAGGAAAATCACATTGACTAAAGTGAAGAAGAGCTGCTCAAATAATGAGAAAAAATGAACAAAAAGAAGGCAACGAATAAAGAGTTTTGCGTAAATGGGATATAAAGGTACACGAAGTCCGAAACGGTAGCGCTCCGCGCAATATCGGCGAATATATGGGCAAGTTTTTTCATTGTGACTAAGTTGGTAATGTAAAGCAAAACCAGCCGGCCGGAAGCGTGTCAGCAATGATAACGCGCTATTTTTGGTGTGTGATGGTTGACCGGCAGGGTGGGTTATCGACAGTGGCACCACATCCTGCACAGGAAGGACTAGTTCGAATACAAGGATCTTGAGATATGCATCGAAGTGACATTTGGAAATGGGAAAAAGTTTCTCGTCAAAAAAACGGCGAGTAAATTGACCGGTTTGGGTGGAAAGAACACTCGCATGAGCTTTGTTTGATCTTATTATATCCCATAATTGTCAAAAGATTGTTTTCTGTTGGCAAGCTTGCGGACGCGGTATGAGTGTCGAGGCTCTTCAGTCTTCGTGTGTCACAGTGACAAAGAAAAGACGATTGTATCGGGCCAAGAATTGACAAAGCGTATTCGCTCCACTGTTAGCAGGTAGAAGCATCTTAGCGAAGCAATTTAGGCCTGACACACAGTGAGATCTTTGATATGATCGCATGGGACAGATGATTTTCATCAGATACAGCCCTCGACAAAAGCCATCACAATGATCAAAAAGAAACCAAATTATTATGTGCCGAGGGCTCAAGGAGTAAGCCTTCAGTCATGCATTTTCCTCCCGTTCGATGGCAAAGAAGACACAAGTTCTGGAACTCGTACACACTGATATGATGGACCCAACGAGGGCTCCGTCGAAGGGAGTTACAAACTATATCTAACTTGCGGATAACTATTCACGATACGTTGCGATTTCCTTGATCAAGGTTAAAAAAAAGTATCTGACATATATAAGGAACTAAAAACTCTTTACAAAAATCTATGGGGGATCCAAGGTTCGAGATCTGGCAACGGAACAAAATCTGATAGCAAGACGATGATAGCCGTGTGTCGTCGAAGCGGCATCGTCCATATAGCACTTAGCAAGATGGGATGGCGGAGCGCACAAATAGGACTATATTGATAAAAGTCTTGTAGTACGCTTTTATTCAGAACATTTCTGCTAGATGGTAGAAGGGAACAATGAAAACAGCAGATGGTTAGATCAATCACTCGACGAACAAAGCCCATTTCGACATTACGCCACATCAGTTGGCATTTCAAATGAAGCGCCTCAGCTGAATCACAAGTATTTATTCGAATTACAGAGTAACGCTCATGCTACTATGCAATGTGAACAAAACTCGAGCCCAAGAGTTTTCGCGATAATCCGGAACATGTCAAGGATTATCATGTGTTTGATATAAATGCTAAGCTTAAAGTAACGTGCTTGATGAGGCTCGATGAGCGTGAATTAGGCGAAATTACGACACGTATGAGCTACAAACAGAAGCAAAGCCACCATCGAAGTTATGAAAAAAACTGATGATTATTATGCTCAAAGTCAGGTGGATTGACAGCCACACCTATGGAAACTGTCGAAAAAACAGTCATTGACTTTGGAATAGACAAAGGTGAGCATGAGCAAAATCTAACTTGGATACCAAAACCAAGATGAAAGAACGATCAACGATCGCACAATTGGATAAATATGGGGTTTTGCCAAGAGGTTTAATCATTATGACACTGTCTTCTCTAATGGGGTTACACGTACCCTGGTAACAGAGGTGTGTGTCATATGAGATGGGCATGGTGTGACTGCAACCAAATAAGAATACGGTTCGTGGCTGGGTAGCCAGAAGTTATGAATGTATTTAGATTTTTCTATATTTATATTTCAGGAAAATTTATACATTTAAAATTAGGCGGCTCTGCCGCAGATAAAACAAACAAAATCAGTTTTGGATTTTAAACGGATAAGGAATTACCTTTAGTTAAGAAAATAATTACTCTTGAAGTAAGCGGATTGAATCTACTACACTCGTACTGGTTCTTGTGAAGAACGTTAGGTCGGTGACCTAAATTACGCTTCCTCTAAGCTCAAAGCTACGGTAGCCCCGCTGCACGTGCGGCACAAAGCACGACTTGGCGCGAAGGGTTTCAAGCAAATGTTAGAAATACTTTTTTCCGGTCATTAACTTTGGTTTAATTCGGATGGTATATGAAGTGTGTGCCGAATGCGACTGCTAAATGAAACAGATGGATGTCGATTCTGCTTTGAAGAATATTATGCTGACAGCAAACGTTGGATGGAAGATGGGGTGTTGACAATGGTCAGGAATACGTTTGTCGTTTTAAAAAAGCCTATATATGGGTTGAAAGAAGCAGCAAGTTCGTTAACGAAACAATATGTCCTGCCTTTGTGAACAATGGTTTTTAGGGCTTCGGAGGGGACCAGTGCACTTGTGTCAGGCAATCACTGGAACGTTGGACTACAAGTGGATGACATAGTTGGCACAGAAAAACTCTCATTTAAGTCAAAGAAGGCTTTAAAATATATGTAAGATGAATGATTTGGACCAGGCATTCAGCGAGAACGCATATGATCAAGCTGACTTGCTACATCAACGATCTAGTAAGATGATTCGGTCAACAAGATTTCAAGAATATCGACAACCCGTGCGCATGAGAAGTGACGTTAACGTCTCCGAAGTCGCCTACAATGGAATAGGGTCGTTTACTAATACACTCTGGATGATGTCGATATAAGATTGAGTGTCTTCTGAACATAGGTATTTGTACTCGATCGGATGTTATATACGTGACAACACTGCTGTTACGTATCCTGAAGAAACCCGGTCTGCAACACAGAAATTGAGTCATTCTCGTGCTACGCTACCTGAAGTGTACTAACCGGTATCGTCTACCAACGTAGTGGTAACATTGCGGTTAAGGCATATTCAGATCCTGAATGAAGCAGCTATATTTGATGACAGACGTCCTGTGTCAGGATTTATGGTTATAATTGCAAGCGCATCATTGGTCTTCAACTCAAAGTACCTGTGGACCGTTGCATTCAGCTCGGCAAAGGCTAAATGTATGGTTTTTCGCCTTTGCACTCGATAAATTCTTTGGACGCGTGCAATGCATTACGAACACAGATAGCGTCAGATGCAGATATGCTAACGAAGAGTTGGAAGCCAAAAATAGTTATTAGGCGAGGCAGGACCAATCCAATGCCAAAGATCGTCAAGCATCAAGAACGAGTGGGAGCGTTGAGATTAATCCGCTCAGTATTGTTGAAGAACTATGTTGCGGTTATGTCTATTTTACATGGACAAGTAGTACATTTTGTTCATGCAGAAATCGAAGTCAGATTAGCCCAGCGGTTAGCGCGTGGTGGCTTTACTTTCCTGAATTTCGCCAACAAAACAGTTGAATTACACGATGTTTAAAAGCTCATTTTGGGGTATCTAAGAATTACTCGAAACCCTAACGTCCCCTGATTCGCTTAATATTTACTGACCAGATTGTATATTATCACGGTGGAGTAATTCGGTAAAAATATAGCAATAATTAGCATATAATTAACTTTTACGTCCGGTTTTACCATCAACTCAACGCTTTTTGAGTAAAACAAATACAAAAAAATGATATGTTTGAATTAATCTGCTGTGAAAAAACACACAGTTTTATTTACACATATAAAATCGTACGTACTTTTATACTAATGTTCGAACCACGTTCGCACGTGAAATTTTTCGATTTGGCCTATGAGATGAAATAAAAAAGTCGTATGAGAGTTCGTCGAGTAAATTGCAAAATTTTTGGACTACAAACATCGTATCTATTTGTTGAACCACGTGAGAACCATTCATTTTTATTTTGCTCAATTCTTCTAACAACTTCATTCTACAATAAGTTTTGTCTCGAACAATATGCGCGTAACGGCTTTCTCCTTCATACCACATCTTTTTGCTGCTATGATTCTATTTGTCGATGTCTTGGTGTCGCTTCCCACCAAGACTCAAACTCTTCATAGCAATAAACGGAATGCAACTGATCACCAGCTGAGAGCGCAAGATTCACATGCAAAAATAATTGTGATTGGTGACGAGAAAGAGCGTTTAAACTTCCATTTGATTTGAACGAAGTTCCAACCACCCCGCCGACCAGACTAACAAGTATTCCTCCCGAGTTGCAACTGCATCTACAAGTGCGTGACCAACAAGGAACTTCTACTTCAGCGGGACCCTCGCAGCTTTTGAATGATGAGAAATTGCAACTTCACAAATGGCATTATGATTATGTTGCACTTATGGATAACGCACTCAGACGTACAGACAGCGCCACAACAGATAGGATTTGTCTTGATTTCATCTCTGCTTGGAATTCGATACACTTGAAGAGTAATTTGTTCTTGTACCCAAGCAAAATCAACGAGATGAACCCCTATTATCGACTGATCCTCTCCATCGCTTTATATCTCAAACAAACATATGAGAGAGGTGTAATAAATGAAACCGATTGGAATTCAATCCTGGACCACTTGATTTATTTCGGTTTTCATCGTAATGAAGTGCAAGCATTACTGCTTACTGCTAAGTGCTTCGACGTGGAACACTGTATGGCTTCATACGATCAATCACGTCTGCAATGTCGACAGAAAGCCTTTTGACTTTTAAGCCCCTGTACTTCAGCCCCGAGCCTGGTAACACTGACATCAGTTATAGTGTCGCTGAGCGTAAGCCTGGTAACACTGACATCAGTTATAGTGTCGCTGAGCGTATTGCATCGTTGCTCGCACGCAGACCATTCGATAATGAGAAATCAGAGATTTACTGGAGTTATGCTCTGTCCAACATGATCGCCACCCAAAAAATCGGAGTGGTGAAGATGAGGAACTTTTTGATAGAAAACTCTGTAGATGGCGCAGATTATGATAAAATTATGGATTTATTTCAATCTCTGAAGAAAAATCCCTCCGAATTAAACTGGAAACAGTTTTGATGCTCTAATCCAAACTCATTTGGCGTTCTGGTACAAGGTAGTTCGTTGATGAACGCTGTCGTTACAATGGAATGAGAAGATTTTGTCTCGCTACTTCTGATTTTGATTTCGCAGCTGAGTGGACGAAATTCTTCAGGTAAGTTGATCTATGATACAGGTTCGTAGTATTACAAAACGCATTAATTTTATGTTAATGTTGCTGCATAGAATTTTAACGATAAATATATCTGAGCTTTTTCGTAAATTATTTGTGTTGTAAGAGAGAGCACTGCTGGCGGGCTAATTGTGGGCTAGCTATGCAAATGTTGTCCACATAACATGTACGGAGGTTGAAAGAGAAATTAAGCTGGTGCTTCAACTGCTGCCGCATCATCACGTCGCTCTCTTACTGTGTTGCGTACAAAATAACATTTTGTTAAAAACCTGGTGACAATTTAAGTGTACCTTATCTAATTTACGATGAATGACATGTCATTCAGTCGAGAGGTATATCCAGTTACATATTGTGTATCAAAAACTTTGTACTTTTTTAATTGGAGGGGAGACTATAAATTTTCGTTACATTCCAACAATGAAGTATCGACCGAGCATTTGAGCCAGAGGATGAGTCCAAATCAGGCTGTGCATCTAAGTATTAAGCTTGAATCTGCTTGGAAGTATAACATACGCTTCAGAATTAGATAATTGAAAGTACTGTCGTGTGGTTCCTGAAAGACAGATGTTGCAAATCTTCCCACAATCTGTCTTGGGTTTTCAATGCTTCAAACTACCAGTCAAAATAGAAAGATTTGATGAACATGGTCCAACTTCTCCAATTTCAAATGCAGACAAGCCCATTTCCAGAATCGATACAGTTGCTTTCAGAAAAGTGAAAATAACATTAAAAATGAAGATTATCTTTTTATCAGCAAATTTCCATTCAAATGGGGATATTTAGGCATGTGAAATGTAATTGATCTTATCCAAGCTGAGTGTAAAACGATAATTTTCTGGCTATTGTGCATCGCCGTAATACTCGCATGTGGTAGATCTGAAGAAGCTCACCGAATTTTAGCGGGTTTGCCTTCCTATCACCTGGGAAGTTTGGATGGTCGAGCTGTTATAAAGAGCCAGCCGACAAAATCTGTGAAAAATATCGAATTTGAGAAGGTACATGGGGGCTTGTTACAAAACATGGAATATATTGAGCCTCAGAGGGTTATGGGCAATTTGATATAATTCTAAAAAGAAAGACGCTCATTGAACGACCATGTTTGCTGGTCTATGATATTTACGTACTGGACTTTGTAAGTCATTAGTAGATCTAATAGGGGGCGTCGCGCAACTATGCGCAATACACTACAGAATATACTGAGTAAAATGCGAAGGTCAAGATCGGATACTAACTTAAATGTCTCGCGATTGTGGCAATAGTTATAGAGTCAAAAAACGAACGAGCCGTCGAATAAAATCTGAAGAATTTGACAGCGTGAAATTCTCTTTTGTCTTGAAACTAAAATTCAAGCAAAGAATTATTTCAGTAATGACCCGTATGAAACGCCGTTAGCTTGGATCAACTGAAGAGGTTAGGTACGATGCAGTTATTTCTTAGTGGAGCTTTTAGTTATCGATAACCACACATTTGCTTAAAAGCGAACACACTTTAGTGCGTACAAGGAGCTGCGGTAGCTTGGTGCAGGACATGATGTTGTCCAAAAGAAAAGCAGCGATAGTTTTAGTAGCAATAAAAAGGCAGCATCCGAGACAATATCCGATTTACAGGGATATCAGAAACTGAGACCTTGGATGTCGAGATCTCCAGAACTCGTCCTGGTTGGGACGGTGCAGCAGGGCTACCGTAGCTTTTTGCTTAGAGGAAGTTTACTAAATTTATTGACCATACGTTCTACACTAGACCCAGAACGAGTGCTGCGGATCGCAATCCGCTACTTTTAACAGTACGCAAAATCTTACCCAAGGCAAATGTACTCTTTCTTTGAAAATTGAAACGGCACTTCATTGTTTTATTGCGGCAGAGCCGCCTATATCTAAACCTTAGTTAATCTAATGAGACAGTAAAACCTAATTAATATGCAATACTACTGGCAGTCTCGCCACGTAGCGACTTCTTGTTCCGGCGTAGCCACACCATTGTGTGATTATTCTCGCGTGTCTGAGACACCGTTACTTCTTTAGGACCATATTCACGCATTCTCAGCTCAATGAGCCATGTGTCTATGATACGAAATCTAGCGGGGCTGCCGTAGCTCTTTGCTTAGAGGAAGCTAAGCTAAGGTCACCGACATTACGTTCTTTCCGAGAACCAGTAGGAGTGTAGCGGATCGCAATTGCTACGTTCAAAATCTATAATCTTTATTAAGGCAAAAGAACGCTTCTGTTGAGAATTAAAACTGTATTTTATTGTTTCAGTTGCGGTAAAGTCGCCAATATCTAAAACCCTAGATTTTCCTAAGTAATATAGTAATAACTAATTTATATGGCAAAACCTAATTAATATGGAATAATGCGTTACTACTGGCAATCCTGCCACGTCGTGGCTTCTTGTTATGGTGTAGCCACACCACTGTGTTATTACACTCACTGTGTAAACACACCTATGTACGGTCGCACAAGGTTGTACGACCCGCCATTTCTCACGAGGGCACGTGTAAGGCATGTTACACTATCCCCCATTAGAATTGTGAGTATCCCTAATTCACATTTAATGGTCGAGACACCTTAACGTTCTTTAAGGACAACTTTAAAGATTCTCCGCTCTGACACTGTGTCTACGACACGCAAAACACCAGCCTGGCTGGGAGCGAGGGCGCCGGTGGGAAAACCCCTACTTCTTCTGCACGGCGTATAGTACGTCCACAGCTTCACGGAAAGCACAACCCAAGCCATCGGCAGTCGAGTGCAACACAACGCGCCCGCCCGGCGACGACTTTCCTTGTCGAGGAGTTGGAGAAAGTCGACTACGAGTCGGACAGCATGGGATGACGAGGAAGTTGCGACAACGGCGCGACGTGAGCCCAGCTCAAACCTTGCGGGCA
>NW_020189271.1:214701-214957 GCF_900000015.1 Plasmopara halstedii
TGCGGAGTTTATAGTAGTCTCAGCACTACGTTTTTCCTGCTCCAGCGTAATTACACCAACTCTACGGTTCAATTTATTTTAAACAAACGATTGAGAGTCCCAAAATTTTGGGCACCCTCAATACCTGATATCACTTTCGATGGGTATATAAAGTCTCAAGGGTGGTGACGCATGTCTATGTATCAAGTTTCAAAAGTCATCTAATCTTGCAGTGGATCGATTTGGAGGGGGAATAAAGTCTAGCAGGTGATTTTGC
>NW_020189271.1:214967-215122 GCF_900000015.1 Plasmopara halstedii
TTGTGATGGGTGTGGTGGGTTCACACCCAGCTCCTCAAGCACGCACTTGCTACCCATCTGCCGCGGATGGTCTTGTAGTCACTCTGTCAGGTGGTTTTGCTGGGTCTGTACCCAACAATTCAGTTGCCGGCGGGATCCAAGAATCCAGCCAAGCT
>NW_020189271.1:215132-215245 GCF_900000015.1 Plasmopara halstedii
TTGGTGGAGGATCTATGGCAAATTACACGCTGCATTTCGCTTCACCTCCTGTGGACAGTGCGCAATGATGGTCTGTTTCGTCAACGTACACCACTGCCTCTGGTGCCTGCGCT
>NW_020189271.1:215536-215808 GCF_900000015.1 Plasmopara halstedii
TGCATGTCGTTCGGTCAAGGATCCATCCATGCGCTGGACCTGAGTGAAGACGATGCCCGGACTTCCACTACCACTCGCGCCAGACCGGATCTAAATCCGACACGGTCGTCATATGCCATGATGGTAAGTCGGAGCGCAAATGAAACTTCGCTTCAGCGATCGCTCCGCGAAAGCTCCACCAGGACAGCTAACATTGATTCTGCAGCAGCCTCTTATAACGATCCAGCGCCTAGCGAGATCTCTCTTGGCACTGCAGGCTCCCAGGTCGTGTC
>NW_020189271.1:215818-215926 GCF_900000015.1 Plasmopara halstedii
TCAGAACCGACTTGACTACGCTTTGTTGTCGGAGGATTTCTACAACGCATTGTACGGCGACTCCAAGTATTTTGAGCCCAAGGCCGCAGGTGACCACTTAGCACATAC
>NW_020189271.1:216067-216166 GCF_900000015.1 Plasmopara halstedii
ACATAAACTCTAGCAAGGAAGCTAGTCACTTTCTTACCAAACACCACACCAATGTGGTAAAGACTAATAAACCCATGCCGATTCAAGAAATAGTCAGCG
>NW_020189271.1:216435-216634 GCF_900000015.1 Plasmopara halstedii
ACTCAAGCACCGCTCTTAAATGGACGATATAATTCTCCTCATCTGTTCTCCGTGCTCCGCACGACTATGAGCGAAAATGTCGTCAAAATATGTCTATGCATACGCCCTGTGGGGTCTGAACAACTGCGTCACAAGATGATGAAATGTTGCTGGTGCATTTGATAGCCCTTGGGGCATCCCCAGCCACTCCCAGAGCATG
>NW_020189271.1:221936-222062 GCF_900000015.1 Plasmopara halstedii
AAAGTAAGTCGTATTAAAAAAATACAGACTACTTGAACTCGGGCAAGATACCTAGAAACTGTCATATAAACCACTACTGCAATCATCGCGTATTCTCACTCCTGCTTGCGCAACGACGCAACTACT
>NW_020189271.1:222943-223064 GCF_900000015.1 Plasmopara halstedii
GAGAAGACGCTGCAGTTAAAGACCCCAGGGTTAAGGTTCAACACGGGGACACTACGATCGAAAAAAACCGGCTCAAGCGACAACCTATGGTTCCGAATCATCACCCAATCAAGAACTTTAC
>NW_020189272.1:0-814 GCF_900000015.1 Plasmopara halstedii
CACGAGTTTTCGGAGTCGGGATATCCCCGCCACTTCACCAGATATTGGGTTTGACCCTAGTGACGACGTCGTCCGACAAGACGTTCTACGTGATAGTGGACGTCACCGGTCTCATCGAGAAGAGTCGGTGGCGGGCGGTGACGACAGGGCCGACTGCCGTCCAGTGACTCTTGATGCTCTTTGAGCCCTTGGGGGTGAGGTTCTTCGTGATTGAAGCTCCGCTGAGCGTCATGCTGAAGTGGCATATCGCTGTGCGGACGCTCTTGACGATTTGGAGCACGTCGTGCGCCGGCTGCCTCGCCTTGAAGGCTACCGCACTCTGTCGGAGCGATCCTAGCCGTGGAGCAGGCGAATGCGTCGCTGTATGCGACGGTGGAGCGCTTGGCGCCATTAGAAATGGAGGTTGTTGCACTCCGTGCTCAAAACCAGTTGCTGTTTCAACTTCTGGGTGGCCGATGGCCTGTGGGATCCGCTCCGGCATCAACGCTTCCGCGTTCACTTGCACCGGATCTTGGTACAGCATGAGCAAGCCCACGTCAAACACCAGTTAGGTGCGCATCCGTTTTGGAAGGTTCAGCGTATACGCTAGGCCCCGCTTGGCCACAATCTTAAGCGATCCGATGAATTGTGGACGAAGCTTCGTCCTGAAGACAGCAGAGGCTGCATGTGTAGGCAGGTGTTTAGAATTTAATAAAACCAGGTCCCCGACCTTAAAGCTTTCCACTTTGCCTCTTCCTTTCATCTGCATATTCTTTTTGCAGGTCCTGGCTTTCAGCCATCGCATCGCGAACGTGTCGTAGGACACTCAGTCTGG
>NW_020189273.1:0-312 GCF_900000015.1 Plasmopara halstedii
GACGGACGATGATGTGGACATGTATGTTCCGCAGCCAATATACGAATATATTGCGCCGCCGAAGATGAAGGAGTGGGACCAAAAGGCACTCGTACAGTGGCGTCGGGCCCGGGGCCAGTACGAAGAGCGTGTGCGGGAACGTTGTCGGTGGACCAATGAGCCATTCGAGAATGTGGTAGCTGGTATCCGCACCACCATTGACCCCAACTTGCTTGATTTCTTGTCTCAATACGAATTTGGCAAAGACAAACAAGACATCTCCGACGACGAGATCATGGAGAAGGTCAAAGAGCGATGTGAAACGATGAATGA
>NW_020189274.1:0-489 GCF_900000015.1 Plasmopara halstedii
GAAGTGGCACGTAAACCACTGAGCGCTGCTCGAGAATCAAAGCAGTCGCTGCATGTCATGCGTAACATGGTCGGCCAAGGGCCGAGGCATCGAGGGCGAGGCCCTCGTGATGCGCTTGGAGTGACACGAAATCCACTGAGCACTGCCCTCGTCGCGAAGCAGACGCTGCATGCCATTGATGGCGTGGTCGGAAAGAGTTCGAGGCATCTTGGGCAGGGCCCTTCAGATGCGCGTGGAGTGGCACGGTATCCAATGGACGAAGACTGCGGGGTTAGCAGTTCTTCGTCGGATGTTGTAGATAACGTCGGAGCTCCAAAGGAGCAGAAGTGAGGGTGACACCGGACGACGCGGAGTGCGTGTTCACCCTGGTCTCACCGAGACTTAGAGCCTCTGTAAAGCGGTGACGACGCCGCCGTATGCGGGCTGCAAGTCGCCGGGCGTCGACCCTGATCCAGGGTGTGTCTACCGTAGACGACGGTACACAGTTAT
>NW_020189275.1:0-572 GCF_900000015.1 Plasmopara halstedii
GGTCGATCTCATGACGCACACCTCGGTCCGGAGGTAGGACTGAAGGCGGGTCTTTGGATACAACGTCTTGAAATTCTGTTTACCAAAGGGGAAGTACGGATCCAACGAATTTTGTAAGATCGACGATCTTATATAATTTATATCTAAAATATCTTTAATTTTTTGAGCGTGCGCTCAGCACTCTTTTGGTGTCCTCCAGGACAGCTTTATCCAGAAACGATGACGATTTTACCTCCTCGTCCGGTCGTTTAATGACCACTTCGGCCAAATACCTGCCTACAAAGCACTACCGAACTCTTCAAGGGACATCTCGTTCAGCTCAAGTAGAGCATCTACTGCAGGCACAGCTCTATGGCAGACGTCGCCAATTTTCTGGGCATACCGTTGACGAGAGTGTATAACTGGCACCATCGTCTACGGTAGACACACCCTGGATCAGGGTCGACGACCGGCGTCTTGCAGCCAGCATACGGCGTCGCCGTCGCCTCTGTACAGAGACTCTATGTCTCGTTGAGACCAGGGTGAACACGCACTCCGCGTCCGATGCCACCCTCACTTTCCGCTCCTTTGGA
>NW_020189276.1:0-479 GCF_900000015.1 Plasmopara halstedii
TACTAGGCTCATTATACTAGATCCTGATTTATCTTAGCCTATCAGCGACTGCCATTGCATGCGTAATCACTAACCGTATTGCGCCCGTAATCACTGACCACAAATGTAACTGTAACCGTAACCGTAACCATCTGACATCATCCGCCTGTCCAACAAGCATTCAGTGGTGTAATCCCAACACTCCCACTCACCGCTAATGCTGTGTGTGCTTGGGTCCGATGCCACTCGCTTGTAGCAGGTACTTGAGTCGCTTGGTCCCCAATGCTTTGGTCAACATGTCAGCAAGTTGGTCCACCGTTGATACGTACTTCACCACGATGATGTCTCGGGCCACATTTTCCCGAATGAAGTGGTGACGGATGTCAACGTGCTTGGTCCTGGCGTTGTAGCCCGCATTGCTGGCAAGTCCAATCGCGTCTTTGTTATCTTCCCAGACCAACGTTGCTCCCACTTGTTCGTGACCAAGATCCTTTAGCATC
>NW_020189276.1:935-1032 GCF_900000015.1 Plasmopara halstedii
GTAATCATATCGTCGACGTAGAGACACAAGTAGACATATTTGACGTAAACGCACTGATCCGCTCCGCTACTTCGAAATCCCATGGCCAGGAATACCG
>NW_020189276.1:3301-3404 GCF_900000015.1 Plasmopara halstedii
GGGTCGAGTTTTGTTCTCTTGGCATCATCCACATGCGCGTATCCTTGTGATCCGAACACGCGTAGATGTCCCAGCTCCGGCTTTTGCTTGAAGCCCAACTCAA
>NW_020189276.1:3414-3864 GCF_900000015.1 Plasmopara halstedii
ATTTAAACGTCTTTCCCATTGGTTTTCGTATAGTGCCATAAACTCTCTCAGCTTAGCCGCCACCTCACTCTTGTGCTTCACGAAGTACGCCACCACAAATCGCGAAAAATCATCTACAAACGTTAGCACATACCGTGCACCACCCTTTGAGACCGTTTTCATCGGGCCCATCACGTCCGTGTGAGCAAGCTCCATCACACGTGATGTCTTCGTAAGCAATCGAGACGGGAGCGAATCAACCGTCTGCTTGCCCTTCATGCATCCACCGCACTCCTTTTCAATGCCTTGCTTCACCACCAACATTCCGCTCGTTGCGCGCTGTGTCTTAACCAGACCATTCTTCCCGGGGTGTCCCAAGCGAGCGTGCCATAGCTCCCACTCACTGTCAACCTCGGCGTACTCTACCAGCCGAGCTTCTTCTTGCTCGCAGTCCAAGAAGTATGCTTTTCC
>NW_020189276.1:4562-4654 GCF_900000015.1 Plasmopara halstedii
GGTCAACTTGACCATCCCCGTTCCTGAGACTCGTAGCTTCTTACCGTCTGCAATGGTGACTTCCGGACCAGCATCCAAATCCTCGTAATCAA
>NW_020189276.1:4664-4816 GCF_900000015.1 Plasmopara halstedii
ATAAAGTGTCCGACTCGACCACACTTGAAGCACTTGCCCTTGAATCCACCGCTGTTCCTCCGCTGACCGTTCCCTTTTCGACCGTAGCCTTCGTCGCCCTTGAACCGTCCAGCATTTACCTTGAACGCGCGCTCAGTCGTTTCCTTCTTCTC
>NW_020189276.1:4826-4953 GCF_900000015.1 Plasmopara halstedii
TGACCGCTGATCTTAATATCCGTGTCAGTATCATCCTTGGTAACGTAGGTGATCGTACCATGCTGTGGAGTATATGCCGCCCACTTCACGCTCATCGAGCCGTACCGACCGTGCCACCTTTATCTTG
>NW_020189276.1:4972-5134 GCF_900000015.1 Plasmopara halstedii
TTGAAGTGAATATATTTTAGGTCCTTTGTTCGCAAACTGCTTGCTACTTCTAAGCCACTCATTTTATATATTAGGCTCATTATACTAGATGCTGATTTATCTTGGCCTATCAGCGACTGCCATTGCGTGCGTAATCACTAACCGTATTGCGCCCGTAATCAC
>NW_020189276.1:5361-5502 GCF_900000015.1 Plasmopara halstedii
CACCACGCTTCCGTGATCTCGGACTCCGGCTTCGCAACTTGAATGTGTGCCAGCGGATCCTTTCTCACCAGCGTCATCCGCACGGCGAACTCCCAGTGGAAGTAGTTGTCGCTCCCAAGGAGGACTTCACTTCTTCTAGAC
>NW_020189276.1:5573-9493 GCF_900000015.1 Plasmopara halstedii
TGTGGTGGAACTTGTGAGGGTGAAATATAGCTTTTAGGATCGTCCGCGGTACACGTGAGCTGTCGGCCTCACATCAGAAAATATAGATATTTCATTTAATTGGCTACATTAAGGTATTACGTGAAGGTAAATCTATGCGTTGTGAGAATTTATAAAAAAGGGAATTACAGTATGGTGTTCCCGCATGCATGGGTAACATCTTATATAAAGTAGCAAACGTTCTGTGTGGTACAGAATTACAGAATGCTGGTTCGTACTTCGGAAATTGTGCTGGTGACGATACCTACGCGTCTCTCTGTCTTTTGAAGTGGATGATCACTTCCACTGGATACTTTCCATGAAAGTTGAATGTCAACCGTTTCAAAGTTCAAGCTACTTACTCTCAAGATCTTGAATAACTTCAAGCCTCAGTACTCACTTCATTGTATAAATAAGGTTTCATAAAATCCCAAGTTTTTTTATGAGCAAAACGTTTTGGAGCTCTTGGGTGATTTGTATGTAACTGTAAGAATCATTTACTCATTTTAATTCAGCTGCAAATTTGTCTTTCGGCCTCGAGTCGTTCTTCTTCCCTCCAAGTCGGGGCTGTCCCTCCCTCGGCGCTGGAAATTACTGTCTCGTCGAACAAGCGTGTGTGATGTGTGTTTAAGGGATTTTGAATAGCGCCCTTTTACATTTTGGTTTTGGATATGACACATCTGGTATTGTTTTTTGAGCAAAGTAATATTTTTAAAAAGAGCAGGGTAATCTAGGTGACTAGTATTATATGGCCTCCTCGATTTCGCTCCAAAATGAATTGTTGTTAATACGGTATCTGACAGTCAACGTCACGCCCCCATCTCTTCCAAGAAGTATCACAATTTTGATGCAGAAACGATAATTAGATGATTTCTGTGAAAGTCATGATGTTGTCTCATGAGCCCGGCAATGACGCTGCTTAGTGCGTTGAGCTAAACTTAAAACGGCAGTGAATGGCAATCACATGAGACAGAAAGCCAGAGTGCATATTTTCTAATTTCCGAGTTGGACCTCGACGTGCCCCTAAGAACGGGCACAGAGTCGCTTGATCAGGGAGAAATCCTTGGAGATGAAATAAAACTTGACCGTTTATAGCCCGACCGCAGGATTTTGGTCTACACACGGAAACCTGTTTCATTGGTTGTCGGTCGGAGAGCCTAAGCTCGTGGCTCATTGAACCATCGCTTTGACGGCGAAAGATGAGGAAACGAGAGAACTCCCATTGGTTTCAAATCTCGGAAACCGATTGCACTAGTATGTGCAGTGTGAAAACAATTTTCAGCGCAGTTAATGCTTGTTTGTAGATGTGGGTTGCCTTGCAAATGGCAGATTGATTGTGACAACATTTTGGGAGGCAGATGTGTCAGCATACATGTCTCCTTATGACGGATGCCAATACATACCTATTTTCTATCATTCCTTTGTCTCAGAGCAAAGTCAAGAAGTACCGAAGTGAAGTTTGATGAAAAGGTGATATGATGAGTTCTTTGCACCGATTAGCGATAGACGCCATAAAGATAAGGTTCGTGTGGTAACTATGATGCTAGTCTACAAATTGCTAGGTTTTTAATATAAGCGACCAAACCAAATTAGACAATGAAGCTATTTGACACGGCGGATAAATATGCGCTAACGTCGGGTGGAGTCCAATGAAAATAATATTGACTTTCAATCATGAAACGATTCGCTTACGTTATAAAATGAAGGTTACCAGAATCTATATGCGTTGATTCACTTAGAGAAGAAGGCGCGCCAATTTTAACTCTTCTTGGTGTATTAAGAAGTCTTAGAAAAATACAGATATCCCAGATAAACACATTGACATGTACTTCGTGATAGATATTCAACAAATTCTAGGCTATACATACAGGAAGACGAAAAGTACTAGTGCCAATTCGCGACAGATACAAACAATGGGAGAAAACACACCGATTGCAATTGATTATCTGAGTGGGTACTATACCAGTCATGAATTCAGCGCTAATCATGTTGGGCACGATTGATGTTTAAAGCTTGTGAAAAGCTTTCGCAAACTTCGTTGTGTAGTAATAATGCTAAAATTATTAGCGCAATCAAAATCGCGATATTCTGGAGGAAGTGAGTCCGCTCGTACTAAAGTTTGAAGGTTTTGCTGCATCGACTAAGACATAGCATGAAAATATTGCTAGATTTTGTGGGTCTTCGAGAAAACATGAAAATGAAAACGGAGAAGCTCTGGGCGCATACTTATAATAGTGCTACAATCAAAACATAATACATCAAAAGGTTACGTATGGATGTTTCAGTCTGATAGTTTATTTCGAATGAAAACGAAATTTCACGAAAAAACGGTACGTAATTTGAGGGTATGAGGGCGAGATTCCAAATGGAATGAAGACACAATAGCGACGAGGAAGTAGGTGCAACAAGACCTGACGAGATGCAGATGTACTTGAACAAGAAGTGGAACGCTTGGATAACCAACAGCAAGATCAGATAGTTTTATGTAGTCGCTATCGGTGTATTAGGCACTCGAAGAATGAAATGGCGGCAACAAGGCGATTCGCATTGCATTTAGTATGTAATTTAAGTGTGCTTTTAACGCTATTTTTTCCTCTGACAAACTGTGCCAAGATTGGCTTTTCATTGGGAGTCTCTGCAAAATGTGCTCATAAAGCGTATCGAGCTCGCCTGTGTCGAGTTCTCTTGAGCCTCAAAAGCAGACCTGATCCAAGATGATTCTTAAAATCGTTGCTTTATTGCCGAACAATCTTTCCAACATATTGCGTCACGTCAATGCCAACTTTCATTCTGCGGTTCTTCCTATCTGCAATTTGCTCTTTCGGGGGCTAAGTTGCATTATTTCTAAGCTTCACGCGGCACAGATGAAGCCACTTCTCTCCCAGCAGGCGCAGGGTAGCCTGTTGTGATTAATTTCTCCCCTGATAAGAATTTTATCGGACGAGGTGCATGGGAGCTTCACCATTCATATCTCACAGTCGAGAAAGATAGAGACATGAAGAGCGCAAATGTTTGATACTGCCGCAAGTGCAACGTCGGCGAGTACAAATGAGCTGTGTGGCGGCTAATAAATCAATGTTTTCTTTCGCGTTTAGTTAGCTGTACTCATGACGACTAGACACATTATGTACGCTTATGACTTTTGTCGATCACGAGACGATAAACAGTTGGTAACATAAGGGCCGAAATGTGCTGGTGTGGCTTACAAGAAATTCTTAAGCTATTGTCGGCGAAAGTGCAGCTAGCTTTTATAACGAAGTCACTGATGTTGAATGCCCATACCATTAAACAGGGAAAATTGTTTATCTGGTTGATGAGGAACATTAGAATGTCGCGAAAGAAGCCTCCAGACCTATACAAAAACAGCGCGAACAGCTTGCGAACTCCATGATAAGAGTTCGCGCACGAAAACAGGTTGTCCATGGGTTTAAAGCTATTATTGTCTCAACGGCGATAAACAGTCTGGTGAGGACTTTACCACTTTTCATGGATTGTTTTCGAACAGATGTGACTTGCATCGAAACCTTTTAAGTACCAACCGCTATCTGAAGAATCGGTGGGCAAGGGGATTGAAGAGCACCGTGTGGGATGATTAAAATACAACCAGTAAGATCTCGAGAAGCGCTCCACCGGAAATGGCTCTCAGCGATGATGAAGAGAGCAATCTCCTCGTCGTCGAGTAGCGCCTTTGAACTCGCAGATAACACAGCTGTGACAGTATCAATCTGCACCCTGAGTGATCATGCAGCGGGGCTACCGTAGCTTATCGCTTGAGGAAGCGCAATTTAGGTCCGGCCTTTCCTTCTATACTTAGAACAAGTACGAGCTAGCGGATCGCAATCCACTTACTCCAAGAGTAATTATTGCCTTCCCAAGGCTAATTGACTCTTCGGTTTAAAATC
>NW_020189277.1:0-1444 GCF_900000015.1 Plasmopara halstedii
CTTAACAGACTTATCGTAGAGGGCGCAAACCTCTTCATGACGACGGAAGCTCGTCAACATTTATGTTTTCTTTGTCTAGCGGAATGATATTTTTTGGAATTTTATCACAACTGCCAATTATCAAAGTGCTCTTCCATAACATTGATATCACTCCGCGTCAAGGTTCCTTCCCCCATTCATTGATCAATAAGAAGATCTGTCGCGTGATAAGAAGCTACAAGCAGTATAAGCAAAAAAGTAGGAGAATTTCTGGACATCGCCCCGGCAGCTTATTTCCTAACCGTACTTTACCACGGAAAACCTTTTTTCGGGACAGCAGCAATTTTAACGACGCAACTTCTTGTCGACCTTAAAGCGAGAGTTACGTGTTTTTTATACTAGAATAAATTTAGAACCGCTTAGCTCATAGCTGCTATTTTGGCGACGCATTCATCCGGCACACGGCAAGAATACTCCCTTCCGTTCCGAGTGTCATCCATATGGTTATCGCTCGCACCTTGGAATCGATCTTGGGAATGTAGACAGTAAGTTTCCTTCCAAAAAGCCAGCTTCTGAGCAATCTCAGCAACAACGACAGCAACCACCACAGACCTATGCTCAGGTTGCACGTACGAAGTCGAAATAAACCTCGTTGCAAATGGCAATCGAGGGGAGAAGAACACGAGAAGCGCAGCCCGAACAGAAAGCTCAGCATGGCATCTTGTCGGTTGAGCTACAACTGATCAAGCCAAGAAAAAATTCTGACGTACTCTCAATTGTCACATTTGACGACTCCCATAGCAAGATAACCCCGCCTGGAAGTCCCAGTCCCCAAAATAAATATAAAATACTTCTGACAAAAGGAAAGGATGAATTTTCCACCGTGACAAACAAAAAAGAAGCGCTCGAAAACGGGATCGATTTTTCCAACATGCTCGTGTAACTGCGGCCACAGCTACTGGGTGGTGTTGCCACAGCCAATTACTTCCAGGTGCTGCAGTCTATGGAGATATCCTTGAAGCAAAGAATGTTGTCGCGGACAAGAAGTTTGGTCTTCGATACCAAGTTGTTCCTGTTGATGTGAAGTGTCCAGAAGAGCTTAGTACATCGACTGAGTCAGCATTCTCTGTCGAAAAGCACCACACAAAGATTAAAGAACGTCAAAAGCGTCAAAAGCGTCTCCAATCTTGGAAGTGTTTGAGTCGGTGTTGAACGATGAAAACACAGCACTGGTTAATATTCTTCCTGACTGTCTTGCTCGAGCAGACTCTCAAGTTGACGGAATAACTGGACTCATTGACAACGTCACAAATCCAAATCATGTCATTAAGAAGGCACTGGACTCACCTTTGGCGTTTAACAGCGCCTTGTCGCTGAAGATGGCTGGCTTTGGTCATGGCGTCGCGAAGCTTGCGCAGCTACACGTGATTAACCGCGTGCTGAGTGCGACCCAGCCGAGCGAAGA
>NW_020189278.1:0-829 GCF_900000015.1 Plasmopara halstedii
TCGCCTAGAAGCCACTTTAGGTGACAAGTCAACTAACGCATCTCAAATCGAAGCACAAAGTAGGTATCATTGCTATCAGAAATCATGTGAGACCAGAGAAAGTTAACACAGTTATTGCTTGTGATTGAGAAACAAAAACTTAGTTGTAGAAGGCGCCCTGGAGGTGGTACACGGATAAGTTTTCCTTCAGTTATATAGTACTAGAATATATAGAATCTTCCAAAGGTAGTAGTCATTATGTCCACAAGTACAACCACTGGGTTCTATCATCACTCTCAATACCTCATGTTTACATGAGTTTACATGAGTTTGACCGAATTTTCACCAGATCTTGAGAAATAGTCCTATTTTCTACAAAATTAGTGATAAGGTTCAGTCAGCACTTTACATCTTAGGCGATAAAAATGAGTTCGTTGATACGATCAGCAGCGGCTGAAGGTCTCGAGCTCTCGACGTCATATGATGTCAAATCTCGTCTTTCTTTCACGTCTCACGTCTCAATCTCTTCACCTTCATCTCGACATTCTTCGAATCTCGTTGCACCACATTCTACACGACCACATGAACTTCCATTACGTTATCATTGGGCAAGTTATTTACAAAAGCGTAGTGACTGGCTCAAACATTGGGAAACATATTATTTTGTATTACGTGGTCATTTTCTTTACTGCTATTTGTCCGAAGAAGATGCACGTCGACAGAATGCTAAGTCGAAGATTAAAAAGGGCAAGTTTGGGTTCTCTGATCGTGTATCACTTGTTAAAGCATGGGATGTTGAAGAAGTTGTAAATGTCACTATGAATGGATCAGTGGGGATAACAACATCATC
>NW_020189279.1:0-441 GCF_900000015.1 Plasmopara halstedii
GACGAATGCACTGCATTGTTCAGTGCAAACTCTACGAGTGGCAACATGGCGCTCCAGCACCTCGGCGGCTCAGCGCAGAAGCTGCGAAGAACGTCTTTGATGACGCGATTCACTCTTTCGGTATGACCTTCCTTTCTGCGGATGATCTACTGTCGACATATCTAACTTGGTGCCAAGCACCTTAAAGATAGTCGACCAATATTATCCCGTGAAAAGAGGGTCTCTATCAGAGACAATCGACTCTGGGAGTCCGTGTTGTCGGAAACCACGATCTACAAACAGCGTTGCTGTACCGACTCCATTGATGGTGTCTGGCACCACCGTCAAATGAGCCAGCTTGCTCGACCGGTCGACCAATACCACGACACCCGTGCTGTCCGCCTAATCTTTTGGCAGGCCAAACACAAAGTCCAAACTCATGGACTGCCAGCACCCAGTGGG
>NW_020189280.1:0-346 GCF_900000015.1 Plasmopara halstedii
AACCAAACACTGCGTAACACGCCAATGGCCCCTACCCAAGGGGCAGTGTGACGTCATTGTCGTCTTCTTCTATGCGAAGCACGATGCAGGACAGATGCGAATGAGAAAGTCTTCCCATTCGACACCCACTCTTTGTGTTCGGAAGCCGAACAGCAAAGCGTATCTTTAACGCTCTTAATAAGCTCAATGCTGCTACCCTTCCGGCACAAACGCCAGTTCCTAGAAAGGATGTTCTTCAGAACAACATAGTAGGATGTATAAAGTACAGTGCACTCGATTTGGTAGATTGATATTACCAATTGCTCATGAGAGCGAGTGACATTCCGCTGACAGCGGTAAGCACTCC
>NW_020189281.1:0-648 GCF_900000015.1 Plasmopara halstedii
CCAAATTGTCCATGTCAACAGCGCCACACCCTGTAACGAACGGTCAAACAAAGCGTGTGAATCGAGTCCTGAAAGACGTAGTGCGTAGTCACGCAACTTCGTTCAAAGAATGAAGAGACTTTCCCTCTTGCAAAGCTTGCGTTGAATTACTCTACGCATGTCTCGACAGGTCATTCGCTATTTTATGGGAACGATGGTATTCATCCTAGAGCACCTGTTTCCCTAATAGGCGATGTCTCTACCTAAAATGAGGGAGGAACTATGGCTATAGAGCCACAGTCAGACCCAAATGCTGCCACAGAGTTTGAATTTTGACTCAATGAGACCTCTAGATGACATGACAAGTCATGAAGAACAGCACGTCGATGACTTCATTACGAGGAGAGAAGCCGCTGTTCGGTTTATTCGAGACACCATCGCGAAAGCTTAGGATCTGCAAGAAAAGTAGCAGATAAGAGCGAAAGGAAGAGCAAGAAGGTATTTAAGGTCAATAATCTTGTACTATTTTCCACGACAAATCCGTCGAAACATGCAGAATCCAACTTAGGAAGCAGGAACTTTACAAGATTCATAGGGCCACTCAGGGAGATGAAATGCACTGGTGATGCGTATACATTAGCCATCCCTACACGCATGGACCTACATCCT
>NW_020189282.1:0-346 GCF_900000015.1 Plasmopara halstedii
AAAAGGGGATCTCTTCTGCGCCAAAGATGCACTTGTCTGCATTGGCGTACAGTTTGTTGGTGCACATGCACTCGAGCACCGCTCTTAAATGGACGAATATGATTCTCCTCATCTGTGATCCCGTGCTCCGCACGACTACGAACGAAAATGTCGTCAAAGTATGTTTGTGCATACGCCTTGTGGGGCCTGAACAACTGCGTTACAAGACGGTTAAATGTTACTGGTGCATTTGACAGCCCTTGGAGTATCACCAGCCACTTTCAAAGCATGCCGCTCGGAGTGCTCACCGCTGTTAGCGGAATGTCACTCGCTCTCATGAGCAATTGGTAATACCCATCGACCAAGT
>NW_020189283.1:0-535 GCF_900000015.1 Plasmopara halstedii
ATGTATTGTGGTTCTAGCTGAAACGATCAGTACCCATCGTGTTCACCAGGAATCGGAGAGCACATATGGATGAAAGATAACCGATAAGCTCTCGCTTTAGCTACACCGCTGGATACCAGGCTCAGCCGATGCACATGTACATCAGACACCACTTAATGTGCGAGAAGGACTTCGAGGATTTCCTTTATCGACACGGCTGACGAATGCCTTCGGAGCTAAAATACAGGTATCAAGACCAAGCCAGTATTAACAAGCAATATACTTCAATACATGTTTAGATGAATCAAAGCACGTTCTGGAAGCCTGATGACGTCACACGCTTTCCAGTAATGTCTACTCTCGGAAACAGAGTTTTGGATACTGATTACACACGTTTAGGTCGCAGTGGATTTGATAGATCAGCTATATTTATTAAGCTAAGAGGTAGCAGATGGAACTAAGGGTATAAACAGATACTAACTGCAGTTTCTTACCAACGAATTATACTTGCGCATGGTAGCCTCCATCTTTACTATAGGTCGCTTGAGTAGCTTAA
>NW_020189284.1:0-316 GCF_900000015.1 Plasmopara halstedii
GGGGCAGCCTGCCTCGTATATTGATTGACAGCACGTGAAGTCCATTTTCGCATGTGACCTCCAATGTTATCGCGATGCATTGAATCGCTGTTTGGAGCAGAGATGAGGCCTGGATCATCTCAGTCTCCCGTATATTGCGAAAGTGCCCCCCTGTCGTAATTCTCAATGATTGTGAAGCTTGACAAAAATGGTTTCGCTCCATTAATCTTCGTATGGGTCGTGTGGACTTCTACTGACGTCTGGCTAAAATTATCGGGGAGGTGTTTTACCGGCGCAAACGCCCCCAGAATAGCGGTGAGCCCACATTCAGATCTTG
>NW_020189285.1:0-524 GCF_900000015.1 Plasmopara halstedii
CTTAGCTCCTGGCAACGTGACGAACGTTTGAGTGCATTAACGGTTGTTGACGTGTCAACCGAATGCGTCTGCTTTAATCAGGAACGCTGTAGGATGTCTGGAAGCGTCACGAATGTATATGACTTGATATCTTATCTCCTGGCAACGTGACAAATGTTTGAGTGCATTAACCGTTGCCTCAGCGTCAAAATAATGCGTATGGTGTGATAAAGAACGCTGTAGCATGTCAGGTAGCGTCACAAACGTATGTGACTTGGTATAATAGCTCCTGATAACATGAAGAACGTTTGAGTGCATTAACTGGTGCCACCGCGTCAATAGAATGCGTCTGAATTTATCAGGAGCGCTGTAACATGTCTGGCAGCATCAAAAACGTATGTGACTTTGGAATCTTAGCTCCTAGCAACGTGACAAACGATTGAGTGCGTCAACTGTTGCCGACGCGTCACACAAATGCGTTCTGTCGTAATCAGGAACGCTGTAGCATGTCTGGAAGCGTCACAAACGTATGTGACTTGATATCT
>NW_020189286.1:0-1836 GCF_900000015.1 Plasmopara halstedii
AAAAACAAAAAACTCAAATGAATTTTTATATTGATGCAAAACAAATAAAGATAACAAAAGAATAGAGAAGTGAAAGCGGAAATGCATAAACATCCTGCTGTTCAAGCAAGTTTACGTTTATTTATCAGTAAGTCCAAGTCATCCAATGCAGATCGTTTTCCTTTTATTATTCCAATAAATTTGGCCAGATCAGAGTCCGCACTTGAAGACTGGAGACGAATCCCTGGTTGGGATCTCTCATTCAACCAACGCTTCAAATCAGCCGAATGAAATAATGTTGGATGCTTAGAGATATCATCATCCCAGGTCAAGCCATATTTCATCATAGCATGGAGAAAGTTATATCGGAGTTGATCATCATCTGTTGTCATTTGAACCAATTGGTTCATCTCCGTTTCCGCTCTAGTCTTAAGGTCTTCCATTACTTGTTTTTTAAGTGAAGGTGATTTCTTTAAGAAATTGAAATTGAACTTGAACATTCTTTCTTCCTGTGGAGTGTCCTCCACAGTGTGCGATCGAATCAAGTAAGTCGTTCCTTGGGTGTCGTTGACAGCACTCGTAAATTCCACACCTCCATTCATTACAACTGTAGCTGTAATTACGACCAGGGTTGAAAATGAACGCATCCTTGAGTGACAGCAAGAAGTGGTGTGGTGCTTGATGGAAATCGGAAAATGAATAATGAAACTTTGCTGAGCAGCACCTTATCAGTCTCGTCGTATGTCGAGATCGACACGCGCAAGCAATCCATTTGTCTCATCAATCCAATGGTCCATACGGAAAAGGCAAACTGGATCTAATCGAGAAATGGTTGTAAAGTGGCCATATTAGGCAACGTTGATAATCTTGCAAACAGTGCCAAGATCAAGAATCAGACCGTCCAGAAGGGAATATGGCAGCTGCACAGACCCTTTTGCAACGCTTGATCGAAGAAAAATAGCCAGATCACCTGCAATCTGGGTACGGGAAGGTTTTCCGAATTTTCACGGTTAGCGCACGATTTGAGAGCTTTGTTGCCCGCAATCAATGAATTAAGATTCAAAGAGATAAATAATTGATGATGGGACGCAATCAACACATTCGTTTTGTCGTTCATCGCAAATTTCTGCTCGTCTTTTTATAATATAAATAGCATATCTGCATCTGCACTACAGACCAGTAAACAGAACCCATCCACATGATTGACCATCAACAATAAGGAGGTCGCATCGAACAAAAACAAAACTCGTTTACACCTGGTTGAACGTATAGAAAACGCCATTACTCTTCGCGTCGCTTGCGATTGTTTTAATGTATCGACTGGAGTTTCGTTCACCTTAATCGGAGCGACTGAGTCACGGCTAGAACCTCGGGAGTTAAAATAATCGGCAAAGATGACGTTCGTAATCTACAATTTATTTATTCAACATAAAGAACAACAGTCAAACATAAGGGTAGTTATGAAGCTACAGAGCTCGAAAGCTATCTCGGGTACCAATCTTTAGAAACTTTAAGGATAGCTTAAATGATGAGCATTACAGAATATTCTTGATCTCTGTGTTTTACTGTTGTAAATCTAATACAATTTGAAAGATTCGGTCAAGCGGATGATCTTCGTTAATCTTCCTTGTTACAAAAGGGGACACGTACGTGGTGTATACAGAATCTGGTCGCAACAATCGAGGAATCATTTCGTGAATTAGCGACTGGCTATTGGCAAAAAGGTCATTATTGACGCTAATGACGACATCGGAGTTCAAGAAGAAAGACAGAGTAGAGACTCCGTACAAGGATAAGAGCAGATTTGATTGGGTGTGATCTCTCATTGTTGGCTGAAAGGCACATACGACATCGACT
>NW_020189287.1:0-879 GCF_900000015.1 Plasmopara halstedii
GATTGTCATCGTTGCTGAATTAAGGAATTCATTCCTTATCACTCGTTTGCTGTCAGACTTTTTTAAGCTCTCACTTTTCAGACGCTCACTGAGTGTAAGCAGTGAGCATTCAAAACGATTTACAAAAGCCTTTGAGTTCGCAATATATCTAAGCGTAAGAGATATAGTCCATTAGAGCTGCTTTGATGGCCAAGAGCTTAGACGTTACGGGTCGAAACAGAACCAGATAGTTGAGTTAGCCAGTGCCGACACCATGTTAAATGCCCCCATCTTCGCATCATCTGGGAAAGCGTCCGTAAACTATCTAACCACGGTTAGAACTCATGACTGCTGAATAGATCCGTCTCGACATTGTCGATGTGAGTTTTTTAGTTATCTTTAGGCTGCTGTCTCTTTGAAAGAAATGTGTCTTAAGTAGAATGCGGCTTCAGGAACGTCATGACCCAAGTTAATGCAACAGGTGTACCTTTCCTGCTGCTTACTCTCCAATTATTGACTTTCAGGATTAAATTTCACAGAACAAAACCAACTTACTACATTGAAGAGTTACACGATAAAGGTAACAGTGAACCTGACGTAGACATCAATCCCAGCATTGCACTGCATCATTGCGCAAAATTTCCAGAAAAGACTTCCCATCAAGCAAGATCGGTTGCTTCTATGCTGAGAAATCGAGGCAGAGACTCCGAATTTCTACACACGACAGAATCAGAATGTGTTAGGCACCGCAAATACGTGATCTCGCACTTCCATTCACATTCGTTCATTTCTTGATTTTATTGAAGAAGCCATTAATCACCGATGATCGCGACACGCAGCATTTCTCTTCGTTTATGCTTCCTTTTGCTCTCATGCGTTACTGTATTGATCTACAGTGAG
>NW_020189288.1:0-311 GCF_900000015.1 Plasmopara halstedii
TGTTGAAGTGGCGTCGCGTAATGAGAGCTAGACGAGCCAACTGACTCGACGAATGATGACTGGGATCCGTATGGCAAGATCTGATTGGGTGATATTGGAGTGAGTGCTGGATGTGATTGGATCACATCCATAACTTCTTTCTCAAGACTTTCATCTTGTCGTGGCGTCGCAGGGAGAAGCTCGAGAGCGGCTGCTGCCAAGGAACAGGGAACAAGAAGGGTACACAGGAAGGTAATTACATATATGCAGGAAGGGTAGATTGTGTAGCTGCTAACTAATTCACTTTGGCATTTGCCTTCCTCTAATCAACA
>NW_020189289.1:0-441 GCF_900000015.1 Plasmopara halstedii
ACGGGTTCGCTACCGCGTGTTTGGGTCCATGATGGATCGTAGGCGTTGTGCGTGGGAACTTATTCCCCGAGGACATGCTGAGGAATGAATCAAAACTGTGCTGAAGTGAGGCAGTTCTCTTTTATATTTTTAGGGACTGCTTCCTATTCATCAATCACAACTCCGATTTCATCAATAGCCTCATCCAGATTGTCAAAGCTGAAAACATCCGCATCCACACTGCTGTCACCGTCTGTCTTGTAGCTTTCTCGAAACAACGTACCGTACACGTCATGTCGAGCAACAAACTAGTCTTGGTAGTTGTCTGCAAAGTCAGCACCCATGATGGAGTTAACGACAGCGTCTCCATCGGTCTGTACTCATGCCTTGCGAACCCACGAACCCACTGACTTCACTGGTGGCGGCCTGGGATTGCCATATTTGGTGTAACTCACCTGGTCA
>NW_020189290.1:0-791 GCF_900000015.1 Plasmopara halstedii
ACAAGATGAGGTTCTACACTGTCAACCATAACGAGATCAGTTGAGGATGCGAGTTTAGGCTCCTCTTGAAAGAATGAATGTTGTAGTGCCGTATTCGCAGAAATCCTTTTCTTTGGATTTAATTCCAGCATCTGTGATAACAAATCCACACCAGCAGCCGATAGCATTGAAAACTGCTCCACAAGTGGTACTGGATTTGTATCTTGGAATCGCAGATAAAATGGCAATTCTCTTGCGTCATGCCATCCATTTTCATTTGGAGATCCTAAAACAGCAAAGATTTTACTCAATTGATCAATGTCTGAGGATCCGTCCGCTAGTGGTCGTCGAAGTAACATTTCAGCAAATATACACCCAACAGACCACATGTCAACTTCGAAACCATATTCATCTTCACCAAAGAAAATCTCAGGCGCACGATACGCTCTTGTCACAACTTGTACCGATCTCTTTTGCTTCTTGTCATCATTTGCAATCTTTTCTTTATCAATCTTTCCATTCTCGTCTTGTGTCGTTATAAACGTAGCCATACCAAAATCAGTAATCTTGGCACAATTTTGTGTCTTTGATAGTAACAAGTTATTTGGCTTAAGATCGCGATGTAATATACCACGAGTATGCAATTCATGTACACCTAATAGTAACATGTTTAAATACGCTTTTACTTGCGCTATGTCAAGCATTGGGACACTCTCTGTAGCTCCAATTAGCGCCTCAAGATCACTATCCATGTACTCAAGTACCAAGTAAAGTTTATCATCACGCTCAACAACGTCTAGAAGCTACCAATT
>NW_020189291.1:0-603 GCF_900000015.1 Plasmopara halstedii
TTGGAGGGCAAGTCTGGTGCCAGCAGCCGCGGTAATTCCAGCTCCAATAGCGTATATTAAAGTTGTTGCAGTTAAAAAGCTCGTAGTTGGATTTCTGTTTTGGATGTCCGGTCCGCTTCCTTTGGAAGTGTGTACTTATGGATGTTCGAAGCATTTTGTGAGGCTGCCTTTCTGCCATTAAGTTGGTGGGTTGGTGGGCTTGCATCGTTACTGTGAAAAAATTAGAGTGTTTAAAGCAGGCGTTAGCTCATTTGAATACATTAGCATGGAATAATAAGATATGACTTTGGTCTATTTTGTTGGTTTGCACACCAGAGTAATGATTAATAGGGACAGTTGGGGGTATTCATATTTCAGCGTCAGAGGTGAAATTCTTGGATCGCTGAAAGATGAGCTTAGGCGAAAGCATTTACCAAGGATGTTTTCATTAATCAAGAACGAAAGTTAGGGGATCGAAGATGATTAGATACCATCGTAGTCTTAACCATAAACTATGCCGACTCGGGATTGGCAGTCGTTTACTTTAAATGACCTTGTCAGCACCGTATGAGAAATCAAAGTCTTTGGGTTCCGGGGGGAGTATGGTCGCAAGGCTGAAACTTA
>NW_020189292.1:0-390 GCF_900000015.1 Plasmopara halstedii
AAACAGTCGCTGCATGCCATTGATGGCGTGGTCGGACAGAGTTCGAGGCATCTTGGGCGCGGCTCTTCAGATGCGCGTGGAGTAGCACGTTATCCACTGGACGAAGACTGCGGGGTTAGCAGCTCTTCGTCGAAAGTTGTAGATAACATCGGAGCTCCACGGAGCGGACAGTGAGGGTGATACCGGGCGACGCGAAATGTGTAATCACCCTGGTCTCATCGAGACATAGAACCTCTGTACAGAGACGACGGCGACGCCGTATGCTGGATGCAAGACGCCGGGCGTCGACCCTGATCCAGAGTGTGTCTAGAGGATGGTGCACAGTTATACATCCTCGTCAACGGTATGACGGGGGAGGAAGATGGCGACGTCCGCCTCGAGGCTATGCCT
>NW_020189293.1:0-18393 GCF_900000015.1 Plasmopara halstedii
ATCTTGCGCACCGTAAACTACAAAGAGAATCATATGACTCCACTACTGTGACTAGTCCAATAAATACGTACATCGTACGCATGGATAAGCTCGTGCACCATAGTCTCTTCTACCTCTTGTGTCGAGTGAAGACGATTGGCACAAAAGACGATAGTGGGCGGTGGTGCCGAGAAGAAAGCCCGTGCGTTACCTTCAGGACCTACACTGAACTCTTAAATCAAGTAGCATGGAGTCATCGTTTTCGAATGACACATACCGTTGTCCCGACAGTCGAGACACACAAAGTCAATGGCTCGCACACTACTTTTGTCATCATTATACTGCTCCACGAGGAACTGCAGAAAAAGTCAGTAAAAGAATGTAAGGGAAATTAGCAAATGAAAGACGCGTTGTTTGCTTGCCTTGTTAATTAAGTCCACAATGTGTCTTGGTCGCCTTTGTTGTAGCGCCGTCAGCACCGCGTCCTCACATTCCGGCAGTTCCATATTTAATTCACAACGTGGCTATTCGTTTGCTTAAGTCGCACATATACCGTATTGCTTCTAAAAGCGAGACATATTGTTCCGGACACCAAGGACAGGCCTATTCTAACTCTAAAAGTAGTGTATATAACAAAGCAAAATCATAATGTGATAGCATGTTGGTGTCTGCAGTCTATTGGCAAACAAGTAGGTCTGTACTTTGGAACAGCAGTCAAGATAGGAAAAGAGGCGAATTTCTTGTACTGTCGCCGAAAAAATAGAGATATCTTCCATAATCTCCGTGATATTCTCGCTGTAATCTTCAGCACCGATATAGATGTCAGCGCTCAGTGATTTCGCAAGATTTTCTCTTGGCATTGGCGAGTCTAACTCTTCACCTGTTTCATAACAAACCAGCTCTCTTATTCTACGCGGGCACTCAAACTTCCCAATACTATTCTTTTATGTCGCAAACAATGGAATGTAGTCGCTTGGTAAAGGTTTGCATAGAAAATATACCAATTTGAAAGCACATCGTTTCAGGAATTCCGCGGATAGTAGTCTTGGTGTCACTTGGTAGTCAGTGTCGGATTATCGCTCAGAACCCTCTCAACAATCCCGCAGGCTAGTATGACATTTGAAGCTTTCGAATCAGAGTAAACATATGAGGATGTAGGCAGGATATGGCAATCCACAGATGTACATTTGATAAGTTCTTACAAAATCAGTTTAAGTCTCGTTGCTCCCCTGTCAATAACGCCTAAAGATGGAGGAGAGGTCAAATATCATGAATGACGAAGGTTTGAGATAATCGAGTGTACAAGTGCTTTTTGACATGAGAGAATAGCGCACATCCAAATGGCCATCCTTCATAAACAGGAGCTGATTTACTCGCCCGAAGACAAGATCGACCTAACAGAACTCGTGAGCCAGGAAGCCCCGACTAATTCTGAGAAGAATCTAGTTCGCGCATGATCGGTACTGCCGTCTCTTCGCATCGTCTGGCACACCTTGATCACAGTGAGCATGGCTCAGAGATGTGGGAAGCGCTGTACGAGATCTACGAGTGGCATCAAGATTTCCTGATCAAGGAAAGTGTAATCTCACGCAAGTCACGGGTTGAGAGACCTGAAGTGCTCACCATCTGGTCAAGTAAAAGCTCACTCGACAAAAGTGGTTCGACTTCGGACCAAGTTGGCGAGCTTCGACAATGTAGTGAAATAGCATCAAATGAAGTCGACAGTCGAAGAGACCGGTACGATTTATCACGGTGGCTTTGGTAATATAAGTTTTCTTAGTAACCAAAGCGTCTCACTGAATATCATCATAAGCTCCCAACGTCACGTAAAATATATACTGCTTAGCCTCTCAAACAAACGAGTTACACCTTTATCTTGATTACAAAAATTTGTTCGTGAAGTGGGCCATTGAGCAATACAAAGATCGTAAATGGTTTGGTGAAATCAATCGAGATTTTTTTTGGTGGTTACATGAATATTGCGTCACAAGCAACTCTATTTGTTGTCGGCGTCAGAATTTTGTATCGGGAGGCAATAGAGGTCGTTAAATATTTAAGAGTTTGTTTCTGCTCTCCTGGGTTAGCCATTTAACCCAATCCTCTGTTGCTAATGCAGACTTTAATCTCTACCT
This sequence comes from Plasmopara halstedii, assembly GCF_900000015.1. Classification (NCBI taxonomy): domain Eukaryota; phylum Oomycota; class Peronosporomycetes; order Peronosporales; family Peronosporaceae; genus Plasmopara; species Plasmopara halstedii. The sequence continues at coordinate 2,112 of NW_020189293.1, forward strand.
GTAAAAGGTGTCATGGCATTCCCGTTGAAAAATCAGGATGAGAAGATAATGAAGATCTTACGTTCCCTCTTCGATTGCATTTTCACCCAACGCGAGCATCATGACCATTTGGTGATGTGATGGTCTATAAGAATACCTTCTCGAAATCGTATTGCGTTCTAACAGGCTCACTAATATCTAAAATCTAAGGTTTTCCTAATTGATTTAGTAAAATCTAATTCCTATAGTAAACCCTAGTTAACATGCATTACTACTGGCAGAGTGGCTTCTTGTTACGGTGTGGCCACACCATTGTATGCACAGTCACACCATCTTGTGTGACCCGCCCTTTCACATTAGGGTACGTGTAACCCCGTTACACCTTGGTTCTAGCGTCCACGAGATAAGTTTTGAGCTCCGCCTTCTTCACTGTCACCCACGTGGGAGCATCGTCGCTGTTCATCTTCCGCTGGTATGTTGATGGCGCCTCGTCCATCTGACCAACACTGAAATATAAGCTGACACAGCCTCAGCAATATGTCCTCCCTCGTCAATTCTGGCTCGCTTCGCACATGATCGCCTGTCGCTCTCTTCTACCATCTGCTCTTCGTCATTGCTTAAACTATCCTCTAAAAGAAAGATAACCTCGTTTGATAGCCTTGCTCGAACTGGTGTCGTGGTAAGGTACCAGCTCCATGTCTGCTGGTGTCGGATAACGAGGCAATAGAGTTTGAATTCTTGCTCGTGCTTTGGGTCAGTCATTTCAATATTGCAAGCAAGTTTTCCAACTCCTTTAATGAGTTCGAATGTAGCAGGTTGCTTTCGGCCGGTGATCTCCGTGTCAGCATCATCTTTGGTCTTGTAAATTATCACCGCGTCCTGTGATTAAGCTACGGTGTATATGCCGCCTACTTCAAACTCATCGAGCTCTTTTGACCGTGTCATCTTGAGCTTGCAGTGTTCCAAAAACGCAACAGCCTCAAGTATTTTCTGCACTTAAAATATGGACCGAAACCCAAAGGCATCATCGACATCCGCGTATCTCTGTGATAGAAACACACGTAGTTATCACGTCTTCGACTATGCATTGATCCCAGCTTATATGGTTCGATATCAGAGTTCGCCAAGCGGTTGATAAATTAAACCGATGGGCTAACTACTAGCCAGAGAGAATCCGTTGTACTCGGCGCTTTTGCCATGATTGTACGGTTTATCCGTTCCTCCAATCCGTTGCGTTCAGGGCTGTACGACACGGAGCACTGACTCATGATGCTATTCCTTACATAGATTTCCACAATCATCTTGTTCACGAACTCCATCCTGCTATTCAATCATAAGCATTTTTAATTGCCGTTCCCTGATATCCGTGCAATGCCCAAACTGCCTAGCTGGTGGCCACATCATTCTGGTGCTCGATGAAGTACCCAGCCATGAACTGTGAGAGATCATCCACAAAGACAGCACATACAGTGCAATACACTTTCAGTCCGTTTCCACCGACCCCGTCATGTCCGTTCGAATGATCTCCAACACACACAATACCTTTGTTAGCGATCGAGACGAACGAATATTAAAGTGTGCCTGCTCTCGATGCCCTCACCATAAAGCTTCTCGATGAATTGCGACACCGATAAAGTTTCGCTCGTAGCGCGCTGTGAAGTCACCAGATCGTTCGTCTTGAAGTGTCGCAAGCGATCGTGCCAAGGCGTCTACTCACTATCATCTTCGGCATATCTCACATGACGAGCATCTCCTGTTAGTAATCCAAAAAGTATGCTTTACCAGCCTTCTTGCCTTCATCAACTGCACTTTCGCACTTCAGATTACACATGATAAATTTGTCGAACCACCTTCATCTCAACTCCAACCAGCTATCTAACCGATAACAAACGATTGCCGAGTCATCGAATGCGTAGGACCTCAACCATCACGATTTGCAAAATATCCAGCTCAGTTAGCTTATCTATCCCCATTCCTGAGACTGAAAGCTTCTTATCTTGTGCAATTATGACCCAGACGGGCATCCGAAACCTCTGAACAAAGAATTTAACATCCAATAAGGTGTCATGTACGGTGGCCTTGCTATCAATAATCCACCCAGCACGCCTATCTTCCCCCACTGCAAACACAGCACTATCTTCCTTGGCGCCATCCGATTTGGGCGACCCCGCTTGAAGGTCCAACTTGACTGCACTTGAGACACTTGCTCCTCGATTCACCGCCTTTCCTTTGCTGGCTCGTTTCGACTAAAGTTTTGTTGGCCATTGAACCGATCAGCATTTATCAAAAATGTGCTCTTCTTGGTTTCTTCTTCTCAAGTTGCTTGTATAATTTCTTTTACCTTCTCTTTAGTACGTGCGGCGTCCTTTGAACACTCCACGATTGACAAGATCATCTCATTTTCCATTGAGAGACTGCTCAGAAGAATCAACGCTGTCACGATTCATCAATTTATTCTTGCAGCTTCTGCTACCCAGCCACGAGCTCAGCATACTGTTCAAGAGCTTGGTCATCAAAGTATCGGTATCCATCTTGAAGTCGTATAGCCAACTCGCAAGCTTCACATGGTTGTAAGGCGTCGTCCAATTGTAGAATTCAAGCAGCGGGGTCGTTGTCTGGATAGCAGTGTGAACCGACCGAATCTTTGTCTGATGCTCCATCGACACCATGAGGGCGGTTATCCCGAGCGCCTTTATGCCATAGGAAAACCACGGTTTCGTTATCTCGGTCTCTGACTTCGCGACTTGAATTAAGACAGAGCGTGCTTCGGCAGCGTGAGGCAGTGGCTGGGAAATTTCGAGCATAATTTATGCCGTTTCATACATCGATAAACCAATACTGTTAATGGCTGGAAAGTTCCTACGCCTGCAACTTATTCGTGGATGTATATCAGTCCCGAGCTGGTCATCAGAAATTCTAATGTAAAGCATTCAGTACGCTGAAGAAAACGGCACTTAATTTGTCTTAGAATTCATATACACTTCTCAATCGAGGAAGCTACTTTACTGCAAAAATGTAAAATCGAAGAATGCAACTAGCCTAAAAATTCGAGTTTCGTGATAAGGGAACAGCTCTGGTCCTCTATAAAAGTTTTCTCGTATGTGACGCTTACATTGAGCAATCACACCTGCAACTGCATAATCATGGAACATGAACTTGACAGAGACCGACTTAGATGACAATCTGCGCGCCAGCAATCAGGTGCTGTCAGTTTAGTAGTATTCACCTTTTATGTAGTTTATAAAGCTGAATAATGTTCAAAGCCTTTATTATCCGACAAATCTACGCGTCCACTTTCCCCCCCAAACATCAACCACTTGAAGTAGCAGGGGCATGGAGGGATAACTTGTTGCCAAATTTGGTATGTTGTAGCTCGTACGAGCAATGTGAAATTTTGCTGGGGAGCAATGAGACTAAAAGCAAACCATGATGACTAGAAAAGAGAGTGTTTTTGTCGACTGTGATGGTGTGTACGACATCTCCACAGACTCGATATGTCGCATAAAATCAAGCGAGGTGTCGCAAGCGCTGCAAACACACATCTGCATTATCAGGGTGACGTTTACATGAAGCTGATAATGCGACTTAACTTTGGATTAAAAAATATCTTAGGAAAAAATCAAGAAGCATGATGCATTTGCAGGACGTATTTGTGCATTTTTATCTAAAAAGCTCATTCCACCAGCAAGCAATTTGGTCAATCGGCAATTGTAACAGTGGTGTAACCATTGGCATTAGTGCAAAGGATTGTCTGACCCCTCTTGAAATCACAAGATGTGTGGTCTCACTAAACAATGAATAGAGGTGTTGATTGATGATGTTTATACAGATATATTGCCGTCAGAGCGACTTTGCATCAGGATTGTCCGAGTGTCCAACAATATAACTACTGCTGTACTTCGCGGAAATAAATTCTTCGGCTCGTGTAGCCCGGATCAAGAATCGCACGAATGATTGATTTTAAATACTGCGCGCTTGCTGTTTTCTATCCTTAAGACGCGGACCAATATCCTCTCAAGTAAACATAAACTTCACATTTTTCACCTTGAAGAGAGATATTTGAAATTAATAGCCTGTTGTATTCTGCTGTATTCTTTGTGGCAACTAAATATCGTATTTAGTACCAAAATTGTTTATACTACTACCGCAATTTTTCGCTACTGGTATACATTTGAGTTTCACTCTAAGTACGAAGAATAACAGATCTATATGTTCAAACTCTATACGAAGATTTGTACCCGTCAGACTAATTTCTTCCTTTGGGATTTTCGTTGTAAGTCTTGCCCCAAGTTTACTGAAAAGAGACTTTATTGTAAGCTTCAAGATTAAAACCACGTAGGCAGCTTTTTGCCTGATTGTTCAAATAATCATATGGCTTGGAAATGCCGATACACGACACTTCTGATGAAGGCCTCATATGGCGAGACATACGATGTGCATTTATATACGCGTCATCAGAGCGACAAATAAAAACCACAGTATCATGTTGTGATTACTGCTTTGATCAACCCCATATAATTGGCGCGCTGTAGTATAGCTTCTGGGGACTTATGTGTGTGGGCTGCACCTCAAGTAAAAAAGTTCCTCCTTAAGCATTATTTTTGCCAGCATGATGAGTCTTCCTGGAGCACCGCCTCAGTCTGTATCAGTATTGATACGTCTTTCGGAGCTTTCAAACACTATATCTCTGGTACTGAGGCCTTTTGAAAGTGTTACCTACTATATGGCTTGATTGTCATCTTACCAATTTTGCCAATTTAAGATCAAGTACTAAAACATAGATAATCGTCGGAAACGTCGAGTAATGCTTGAGTTCGTAACAATCCAAGCGCGACGTCAATATAGAGAGACGAGTTTTCACCCTTGGCTTTAATATCGGGCTCAAAATCGACATTGCTCGTACCCATGGGCCTGCTAACATATCTACAGCCACGTCACGAGCTTGACACGGTAATAGGCACTAGAAATTACCATCATTTTTATAAAAGCTTCGCCTTGCCTATCAAGCAGTACCGCAGGGTGATGACCTTTGTGCGATTGGCGGCACAGAAATTTTGGGTTAGGTAAAGCATTTTGACAATCCGGAACTTTTCGCGCATGCTGATGCTGCGCGTGGCGCACTATTGCGGGTGAATGTACGTCTCAACGAACATCTCTAGCAAAGCTTTAATCAAATTACCAACAACTATCGATGTTAGCCCCTCAAATGAATATATTCGATTGTGGACTACTTCTCAGAGAATACTCAAAATACAACGCTTTTTTGTGTGGTCATCAGAGCGAGATCGCGATATAGTTTGATTAAATTTGCTTTCCAGAAATTCTACAGATTCAAATGGCGGGCACATTACATGGTGTGGCTAACTTAGTTTCATTGTCTTATCGTCGCAAGGACAAACCATCATTAGTCGCATCAATGTTTGGCCCTCCTGATCACAGCTCACATTCGCCTGCATCAACAATGATTTGCACTAGATGCCGCGGCACTCAGCTGCCTCATTCGCTCAGACAGACCCAAACACTGGAAACCGCAACACGCCGCCGTCTTTTATCGCACTGCAGAAAAATTTATCCTGAAAAACGCAACATACACTCACCAACTCCTATATCCGCATTATATTTTGGGTTGGCCGAGAATTTCGTCCCATCTGAAGACCGTTGCTCACAGCCACTTCTGTCATTCAACCTTTGCTCAAGACACGAATCAATATCCGTTGCTGATGAATTTGTTGAATCCATTGGTTTGCACCAGAGCTGTCGTAGCTCGCACTCACGCCTCAAACTGCTTTTTATCTCTTGTCGAGGCAAGTTTATGACTCATCAAAATTGTGCGCGGCACCCAGAGACTTTGACTTCCAGTCGATCCATAGCTCGTTGCATGTTATCCAACCATCGTGGTTGCCCTAGTGTAACATTCGTTATTACGAAAATATTATGGCAAGTGATTGCGAACGCAATGGCAGTCGCTGATAGGCATAGATATATCAGGATCGAACAAATTGAGTCTAGTATCAAGATGAGTAGCTTGTTCCTGTGTCTGGAATCGGTTTCCGTGCTGATTCATTCATTACTGACCCGTAATCTTGTGACGTCATCCGCCAAACAAGACGCTTTAAGTGATGTAATCCCAATGCTTTACTCTCCGCTAGTTATGTGTGGGCTCAATCGGATACCGCTTACTTGTAGCAGGTACCTAAGTTGTTCGGTCCCCAGATCCTTAGTGATCCCGTCGATGCTCCGGACCACACGAATGTTGACGTGCTTGACTGTACAATCATAACCTGAACTGCTTGTAAGATCGACTGCACGTTTATTGTCTTTTGAATAGGTTAATTTCTTTTTCTTGGCCGAGGGCCTTTGAGCATCGCAGAACCCACAGCACATCTCTGGTTGCATGCAAAGACTATCTACAATGCTTCCGCTAAAGGCAGCAGGTTTGCTTTAAGACAAGGTGGACCTCTCAAGTCATTCAATTTGCTGCAGAATAAGATAAAGATATCATTTTGGCCCAGATCATATGATGCAATATAATAAAGTGGGATATCTCACGATAAACTACAACATTTCTCGCAGCCAATTGATGTTTATAATAACACCTTTGTATCGGCAAGAAGAACGAGCTACGTCGCTACCATTAAGCCACTCCCACCTTCAAGAATGCTGATTTCGAGTAGTAATAGCTCCACCGTAGGACTCATTATTATCCAAGCCAAACGACAACATGGCGGAGAAGAAGCAAGTTCCAAGTATGTATCCTTTGAGACTGAACTATTAGCATTTGTCCGCACTTAGGAAATCATGAGTGTGGACAAATGCTAACAGTTCACTTCATGTAAGAAATAATTCGTTAAAAATGCTTTTTACTCTCTTGGATGCCTACGGCGAAGCATGACCCGTTGATACCGCGGGGCTTGAACAGCAGTGTACTGTCAATTTGACCAGAATAATTTCTCACATTTGAAACCGTAAATCTTGCAGGCGAGAAAGTTATTTCGTATTTTATTCACTCAACGTCATTGGTTATAACTAATATAATGCCTTCGAATATGAAGCGAGGACTCGGACGTAACATCATGATCTTCGCGAGTGAAGTGCCCGTTGTCAGTGCATTAAATCCATATCGCAAGATTGAAGATGTGTTCTTAAATGTATGGCGCCGTACAAATCCTCGTCAAGTGTCTTCTCTCCAACATCAACTTTCCCTAGCGCTTCCAACTCCAGAAGAAAAGATGCAAACTATCGTTCAGGATCTTGGAGCTGCTCCAGCTATTAATGAATTAATTCAAGAGGCTTCGAAAGCCACAACAATTCATCAAGTGGCCAAAGCTCAAGCAAAAGTGGTGCATTCATTACCATCCACCACTCCAATTGATATTAAAGCTGATGTCGTTCAGTTTGTTACTTCTACAATGAACAAAGACTTTGGAGCTAAACAAGAGATTGCGGGAATCTTTCATTATCAAAAACAGCAAAAACAAGTTATTCAAGATCGAAATTTAGTCTTTTATAAGAAAAAAGTTGATACAGTGGGGGATTATAAGTTGTTTGTTGGAGGCAAAATTGATGGTCGAGCCGATGGAAAAGTCATTGAAGTGAAGAATCGAGTCAAGAAATTTATAGATCCATTGCCAAAATATGATCTTGCTCAATTGCAGACATATCTGTTTATCTTAGGTGGACAAGAAGGAGAATTGGTTGAACATTTGCAAGCTGAGATAGCAAAGACAAAGGTGACAAAAGTAATGAGGGATGACAAAATGTGGCACACTGAGATTCAACCGTATCTTGTGAGATTTGGCAGTGCTTTGACATATTTGATGAAAGACGAAGATATACAAAGAGAATACTTGACATCCGACGCAGGACAGCAGCGAGAAATCATTCGCCATTTTTGGAGTCAAGACATACAGCAGTAAGAGTCTTGAATCTGTACAAGTCACGTTTTATCTCACTCTTATTCATCGAGACCTGGTGCAACCTTTTGAGCAACAGTATTCAAAACTCACTACGTCCCGTCAATACGATACAATATAGCATACTGGATTATAATCAGTAAGAATTCTTGTCACGTACTTGCAAGTAAGTATTCTCTCGAGGTGTTTGTCCTAACTACATGTAACATTGTACCCTGACTACTTTCTCACCTGTTCTTCGTCGCCAAGTATACGAGCGATTGTATGCAATCAAAGCAAATTTTGCTAATGCATCTCCAACAATTAGCTGCGCTTATCATTAACATTCTATCACATGTTTGTCAATATATTAAGTTTTGTGTCAGCTATGTTGATGCTACAATCCTAATTCAAGGTCTCAAGACGTGAAGGTATCGATCTCATCACGCAGAAATTAAAAGCATAAGCACGAAAAAACATTGTAGACGTTTGGTCACCGATTATCATTAGGTTCTAATAATACTCTAACTCCGCTTTTAACCACAATAAAGATGAATGCATCCGAGACATCTAATGGTAGTGGGAGGGACAAAGAGACCGTCAAAGTGGTTGTGCGTTGTCGACCCCTTTTTGGTAAGGAATTAGTTGAAGGCCGAAAGTCAATCGTTACAATTGATCAAGCAGCAGCATTGATTTCTTTGAAATGTCCTGATAATGATCAACAAAAGTCTTTTACTTTTGACTCGGTATATGATGAAAACACTTCGCAGCGACAATTTTATGATGAGTCGGCTTATCCGTTGGTAGAATCGATCTTTGAGGGTTATAATGGCACAATCTTTGCGTATGGACAAACAGGATGTGGTAAAACTCATACAATGCAAGGAAAAGAATCACCTTCGGACCTACGCGGTGTCATTCCTTTATCATTTGATCACATTTTTGATACGATTAATGCTGATACAATGCGGGAGTATATGGTACGAGCATCGTATTTGGAAATTTACAATGAAGATATTCGTGATCTTCTTAGTGACGATACGAAAAGAAGACTTGATTTAAAGGAGGCAGTGGATGGTACGATTTACGTCAAGGATCTTACTGAAGTGGTAGTTCGAGATGTGCAGTCTTTAAACAAAGTCATGAACCGTGGACTTAAGAATCGAACAATTGGAGCGACTCTTATGGTAATTTTCTAGATGTAAAGACATGATAAAAGGATATGGTGACTGATTTGGTGGCTTTATAGAATGAAGGTTCGTCTCGCTCGCACTCTATCTTTACAATTGTAGTCGAAACAAATGAAACGAGTGGTGGTCAAGATCATTTTAAAGCTGGAAAGGTAAGTCTGAGACCTGATGCTTTTTAGATCTTGCTATTCGTTTGATCATATTCTTGCTTAGCTAAACTTGGTAGATCTTGCTGGAAGTGAGCGTCAAAGCAAAACTGGAGCTACAGGCAATCGACTAAAGGTCTGAACAAGTTAATGAGCTAGTGGTTCTTGTATTTCTTCTCACGTATGCTACGTTTTTAGGAAGGATGTAAGATTAATTTAAGTCTATCAGCACTGGGCAATGTCATCTCCGCACTTGTAGATGGCAAAGGAAAGCATATTCCATATCGTGATTCGAAACTCACACGACTGTTGCAAGATTCGTTAGGTGGAAATACAAAGACGCTTATGGTTGCTGCTGTTAGTCCAGCAGATTATAATTACGATGAAACTCTTTCTACACTTCGTTATGCGAATCGTGCGAAAAATATCAAGAACAAACCTATCGTGAACGAAGATCCGAAAGATGCTAAGTTGCGTGAATACAAGGAAGAAATTGAGCGTTTAAGAAAAATGCTCGAGAGTCAGTCACAGTCGCGAGACAACACTATAAACCATTCTAATGTCGTCGAAACATTTGCTTCTGACGAATGTACAGAATTGACAACGGACGGTCAAGAAATTGCAAAGTATCAACAGGAAGCTGCTGAGATGTTTGCACAAGCGAAATGTATGAGAGAAGAGGCGAATATGTTACAGGCACAGAATGAAGAACCACAACAAAGTTTTAATGAAATTAGTGAGGAGACGATGATTAAACCGAAAAGTACCGGAGTATTGTCAAAGTTGTCGCCCCTTTTGAGTCTTTTTGGCAAGCAAGAGCAAGCAAGTAGTACAGATTTATCGGGAAATACTAACATTCAAGGATCAAATGCTGATGATTCTACAATTCAAAATATCATGCAAGAGGCGACACGAATGGATGCCGAGGCAAAAGAAATGATGGTAAGAGCTCAAATCATGATGGACGAAGCTACGGAACGACAGTTGACAACGCAGAGTGAAGCTGTAATGAAAAATAAAATTTCCGATGCTTTTATCAAGGAGCAAGAAGAACTGCGTCAAATGAATCAAAGTATTGCAGATCAACGGGATCGGATTGGCCATGAGCTTGAACAAACCCAAGTGGCTATGCAGATATCTTTGCGTGAGAAAGAAGCGCTACATTCGAAGCTAAAGAAGATTGAAAGCCATATTTTGGGTGGACCATCGGGTCGATCATTGACACGTGAATCTGGGAATACTCAAGATGCTGACTCTGAAATGGCATTGCTTAAACAGCAAGTGGAATATCGACGGGCTCAGATCAAATTACGTGAAAAAGCAAAGCTTCAAGCAAAGAACGAAGCTATGCAACGAGCCCTTGCACTTGAAAAACAACAAGTTGAACAAGAACTCAAGTCAGCACAAGAAGCTGCACAAATAAAATTAGCTGCAGCACGGAAAAAGGAGCTGAAATATAAGTCAAAGTTGAAATGTACACGACAAGAAATTGCTGATCTTTTTCGTGAGTTTGAACAAGAGCGGAAAACCATGCTTGACACAATTCGAGAACAGACGAAAGAAGCTAAGTTATTGAAACAGCTTGTTGATCTCTTCTTACCGCAGCTTGAACTGGTGAAAGTATGGGAACGATCTGTCTGGAGCGAAGAAAGAGATGAGTGGAATTTGCCAAAAATTAAGCCACGAAGTGATTTTCATGTGATTAAACTTCCGACCTTGGCGAACAATGGTGAGGGTGAAACTGGAGGGGCTGAGGTTGTATCAGATGACGAAGTTAAAGATCGAGAAGGTTCGGCTGGCGGTACTGGGTACTGTAGCGAGCGCTCGTCGGTATCTACCGCAAGTTCAAAGAGAAGAAAGAGTGGCGCTTTTCGACAGCCATCACGTGCTCATGTGAGCAGTCCTTACAATGAGGATCGTTTGAAAGTACACTCAGGCTCAATTTTCTCACGAAGTGAAGCTCAGCACATCAGTCAGTCTGACACTAAAACGACGATTGTGACTGTACGAGGTATGAGTCCGCATAACAGCTCAAATAGCTCTAAGGAACGTCGAAAACACAAAGACAAGAGTCCTGAGGCGTTGGAATTGTCAAAAACTGTACCTTATAGTGAATCACAAGAAGGTCAGGATTCTCAAATTGTCAGCACATATAAAGCTCAATTGGATCGTTTTACTTATAGAGACGATCGATTGGCGATCACAGAACATCAGTCACGTGATCGTTTGCAATCTCGTCATGGATCAAGACCGAATTCGCGACAGGAGGTAAACACACGATGTGCAACTTCGAATGGCGAGTTCAGAGCCGCAGTTGGTCAATTACAGACATCCCCTCCATCGCTTATCGCGGATTCTATGAGAAACAAGATTGAGTCGTCTGGTCAAGAAGAGAGTCGACATCGTTATCACATTCAAAGAGGACGACAGGAGAAGCGACAACAAGACGAAGCTGGGGACGACGAATGGGTCGAGGTCAGTAATACAAGACTATCTCCTCTTACAAAGAAGAAAAAAAATAGGCATCTGAAGAAAAAAAAGGAGGGGCGGAATAAGGCAGAGTTTCATACTGAAGATGGCACAGCAGATTCGGTCGATGACCATGTCTCTTTGCGATGTCGCTAGTAAATTAACATTATGTATCCAATATTCTAAAGCATAATCAGGATCTCGTTTCTGCAATACTTTCGTATCCAAGAAATGGAAAGAGACTTTTAAGGAATAAAACAAATTACGCAATGTGACTGATGAATTTGATGGAAATTCTAAAGTGAAAAGTTGATTATGTTCCTACGTCTTTCTCGTTCTATGAACCAGAAATACTCTGCCGTTATGATGTGGTAAAGGCTAGGAACATTAAACACCTCTAAATTAAACTATCTATTAAGGATTTGAGCCCTTAATCATGGAATGAATGTGGAGCCACTCGACTTTATCGTTATAGCAAAATGTAATTATGATTCAAACAAGCTAGACATATAGCCGCAACATCGTTCTTCAACAGGATTGAGCAGTGTAATCTCAACAAGTTCACTCGCCGTTAATGCTTTTTGATCGTTGGCGTTGATTCGGTCTTAAATTCCGCCGTCTTGCGAACAAACGCAAGCATCTTGGATCCGAACCTCAATTGTCTGACAGGAGACGCTTTGTGTTGATCAAGTCGATCTTTGAAATCCCTTCTTGTACATTCTTGCGGATAAAGTGGTGCCATACGTCCACGTACTTTGTCCATCCGGTGTTGTTGACTAATGCGATCGCTCCTAATCTGTCTTTCCAAAGTTGTATTTCTTCCATTCACTCGTCGCAGGAGTCTGAAGAACTTCTAAATGAAAAGCTGAGAGCCATATACTCAGACACCGCCAACGGGTCGCTTGTACTTTGACTTGAATCCCACGGGCATGCCTGCAACCATGGTCAATACTTCTGAAATCGAACGTCTGTCATTGGTATTGCTGTCTCAATCAGCACCTGCATATGCCCCAAACGCAGTGTCACCACTGCCTTGGTAAAGACGATACCTGTTAGGCATGTACTCACGGGGTAGCGTAGAACGCGAATAGCTGGATGTTGGCTCTCCAGGATACGTGACAGCTGTGTACCACGTATGTAGCATACGGTCGAGTACATGTATCTATTTACAATAAGCATGCAATCAAGGATTGATATGACTTCAAGCTTATTGCCAAACTACCTACTTCCGCTGTAAGAGATTGCATTTATGACACAACTGTGATCCGAATACGCACAGGTTGTCGACACTCTTGGAATAAATGAGCAAATGTTAATGAATCCTTCTCTCCTCTTCTCTTCTCTTCTCTTCTATTGAAATTATTGAGCGAATGTTTTCGAAGCATTTTCTTCTCTCACTTGAAGCGAGTTAGCAATTTTTTGGCATTTGGCTACAAATCCGTGACGACTTACCAGATTTCAACCGGTGAGAAGTGAGCTGCTTTCTGCCTGGGAGTTGATGACGTTCCACCAAATATATTATTTGAGATAATGAAGTCTTTGGTATTGACGCACACGATCTTTACCACAAAAGATAACATGGTTTATTGATAGCTGAAGGTTAGTTCCAGCTACGGTTTCCCTCTTTCCAAAATTATCGATACTCTAGGTAATGCTGGTCGCAATTTTGGAGAGATTGGAGCATTAGGCACGCTCATATTTTGTTCGGAAACGACATGGTTACCCGCAATCACAGTCGTAAATTGGATCCTGGATACGCTTTAGTCGATAGTGTTGAAGAGGTCTATAGAGACTCTTGATGTAAAATGTATAATCATTATATAAAACACGACGCATTAATCAGAGAAAACAGAAAGAGAGCCGGCTGTTGGCTCTTTTTTTAGCACCATAGATGTACATTATCGAGGCGCCAGAACAGGCTGTTCAATTTAACTTGATCGTAGTTGTTTCAGCATCTCCAGCGATCTATGACCAAATTTTTGTGCCAAAGCCTTGTGGTACGACATGGGATGGCTGTGTGACTACGCAACGAGTTTGCCATGCATTTGTGCAATGATGATTTTATCACACAGATCACGTTAACAAATGCACAGTCTATAGGGCCACGACCATCCCTCGGACGCGAAGTTAAGATCATCTTGAATACCAAGCAATCAATGAAACTCATGTCGGAGATCAACATACGGTGAATCGGAATTAGCTGGCCAAATTGCTAATTAATATGCAATAATTATATATCAATTTAAAACTGCGCAATACCATTAACGAAGCTTGAAGCCTACATGGCCAACGGACCAATCTCCTCTGACCAGTCATTTCCCGCTATCGTTCATAAATGCGTGTCGGTGCAGTTCCGGGGCTTTGAGCGTCTCGTTATGGCTGGAGGAGTTAGTGTAATCTATACATAGCCATGACAAATCTGTTGCACCGTTCCCACTGCGCCTTAAACTCCGTTATAACTGCAACAAATCTCATTGAGGTCTTGATCCAGGGCTGACTATGACACAATATCGTGTGCATTCTTTAAAATATCAAGGTCTTGGAAGCCGACGATATATCGGTAGTATCCTGTTGAAGACGCTAAATTTTATTAAGGAAATGTCGAAGTTTTGAACAATAATTGTTTTCTCTAACGACTTCAGGCTTGCTCGCATTTCAGCATCTGAAGCCTCTTGGTATCAAGCACTTACGCACAAATCCTGTAAGATGCGTACTCAAGGCTGGCTTACAGAAGCTGGGCACAATAAAACGCCCTTTTAACGCCAATGACTAGGCTCCATAGATCTATGTTGCCGACTTCCCTTATCTACATTCTTCTATCAACTAGAGGCTGCTCACCTTGGAGACCTGATGCGGTTATGTGTACGAACGAGGGTGCGAATATCAAGTTAATAGGCGTGAATGAGCCCAAAGTGCCTGTCGCAAAACAAAAGTTATTTTGACGTCCAAGACGACCAAATCATGTTGTGCTTTTAACTTTATTCACCTCGGTCTAAAGAACAGTTCGGCGTGCACGTTGCAACTCTTAGACACTTAAGTGGATGAGCCTGTAAAGCACGATGAGACCAAAGCAAGCGTACAAACTGCTCACTTCGGTGACGCTTTCTGACCAAACCAGTAAAAACTGCTCGGGAGTTTGCCATCATTACATGTCCTTGATGGGAGCGATGCATCTGATACTGTAACTAGATTACAGTGCTAAGCCTAAATTTTACACTTTTAGCAGTACTTGAAAACCGCTCACCGTCTTCCATCCTAAATGCTATAGACTGCAAAGTTTAAAGCAAGGTCGAAAATCCACCCCCGCATTTGAATTCTCACTTCTGATGACTCACGTTGACTCAACCACGCCCATCAACCATTCAAAACTCAAATTTTGAACCTTCCTTTTGGTGAAATGTGCATCGCGATGATTCGGCCTCATTTCCGGGGGAAGTGATTGAAAATCGTTGAGCAAATTAGACGGGTCGACCACGCATTGAGATCTTGCCATAGTAGATAGTCGAAATGACGGGATGAGGGTAGCCACTTCATTTGAGTTATGACAGCATCAAATTACATAATTACGTATACAAAAGTAGACCTCGAGATAATCGTCGAGCAGTTATGGCGGGGACGGCACTTATTGGGATATTTTCAAATTTGACGGAGCGCATGACTCTCCACGAGAGTCTAATGATTTGTACGTTGAAAGTTTTGATCATCTGCTGATTGTCCTTCAGAGGTACACCAGCAGCAAATTAATGGATTAAAACTCTCCTCAAATTCTCAGTGTTGGGCAGCCAGAATGTAACTTAGCTACCGAGAGCCTTCATACAACACGAAATGTACTGAATTTGACCTGGGAAGTTCGGCAGTGTCTCAATACTCTTTAGTCACGACCATTTTGAATCCAATGTAGCGAGGTGTGATCTACTGCATGTACTCGTAAATTTATTTGGGTCAAATTGAGCTATATCGCCAAATAAAAAATGATTTTTCTCCCGTGGGCATCTGCATGCTGCCGTTCTATCACTTAGCTCTCAGTCATAGCATCAAGCACTTGGCATCCCACGTTTTATCTTTTGTACATAGCAACATCAATGTCGCAACAAAGTGAAGCTGGGCTGACATCAACTAGTCAATCAGGAAATGTACAAAACTCCCATTTAAACCAAAGCCTTTACGTAGAAGCATCATGGAGATGTAGAGATGACTCAAACCATTTAAACGAAACGATGTGAGACCATAAGGAAAGAGATGTATCATCAACTTGAAGTATTCGTTCGGACCATGATACTCCAGCGCCGGGTTTGCTCGCGTTCACTCTTCAAAACATATCAATTCTCAGGCGATTAATGTGTTTGTATGAATCGATGGATAGTTTTCTGTTGGAGTATCACATCTACATTGATCAAATTCGCACAATTTTTACGAAGAAGCGCAAGTTCCTTTGAAAAATTAGCCGCATCTATGCCGCTTTGGCAAAAGACTTTGTCTTAAAACGGATTGGCTGTAAGCATACCGGTGACGGTTTAGTGGCGACAGCGACAAATGCCGTCCTTTTCAAACGGTCGCAGAGACTACAATGTCAATATTCTCTTAAAAATGATTCAAATTGATATTG
>NW_020189293.1:18403-24232 GCF_900000015.1 Plasmopara halstedii
CGTGTCGTGAGCCTCATAGAGGATGCAGTAGTTCAAATCTATATCATGAGGAACCACAATTCGTGGTGTACCCGTTGAATCGGTGCTATAGGACGTGCCAAGGAAGGAATGGGCTCTTTGACTCTGAAGAGCGAGTGACAGCCCTTATTATTTGCTCGAAGGATTTGCGCCTTCCCAGTGAGACGGAGCAGCTACAGACATTAATCCCTGTTGATGAGCAGCCTGAGCAGTGGTCTGCTGTTTATCGATGTCAAAATTGACTTTTAAGATGATTTTTCGTAGAGCTCGCTCTTCATCCTTAGATTCTATGCAATGTACACCCATCGTAAGCGCCCCTTGCACATGAGGCGCTTACGATGGGTGAGTTCCCTGGTTGCGCATCTGCACGCTGCCAGCCGCTCTCCTTACTAAAATAAATATTGGCTCTGGTAACCTGTACGTTGGTATCACCCGTAGAAAATGACAAGCATATTGATGCCAAGTGCACTGCAATACTTATGTTCTCTTTACTGCTTGAAGTGCCGTGTGATACGGCGTCGGGGTCTTGGACTGAGATGAGGCCCTGATAAATTTAGCTGGGAGAGGAGTCGCCCCCCCTTCGAAAAACCAGGGTCCTCCTCAGCTCTGCTAGCCGATGGTGTAAGACCAGTTATTGGAGAAGGGGATCTTGTTTTTTTACAAGATGTTATAAAATATCGTTCCTGGGGGGATCTTATTTTGAATGCTCCTTGTTGTCGGGCTCTAACGTTGGATCTGGGCAACGCTGTGAGGCGGTGTTCTGTGAGCAGCACCGTTGGCAGTCTTCTTGGCTATTTTGTCTTAGCCCTGGTTATACCCTTGGGATTCGTCTTAATCTTAGAGGTAAATAGAAAGACGCGCTTCCAACGGGAAACGTCTGGGAGAAAGCCTTGCTTTGATGATTTGGATAAATTTCCTGCAGAATATCCAAAGCTTAGACGGTTGCTACCTATCACTTTGCTTGAGGAAGCGTATAAAATTAAATTAAGTCGCCATGATTAACCACCCTCGGTTACGACCTCTAAGAAATCTGTTCCTGGCTTTAGTCAATTAGTCCTCAATTTGGTACCCCTGACAAGTTTTACCTTCTTTTTAGTCATGAATTTGTGACGAAAATCACTCAATTCCCTGTGATAAATTCATGTTTATTTATGACTATTTCATTTGTCATTTCTCTGTGAGCGTCTCATTGCATTGCATATCCGAGAGATCCCGTCGAGCTTGCTGTCACTGAGTGTTAACAGCTGCTATTGCCAGAACATCAGTTGTACACCCGAGACTTGAAGGTTAATGCTTTCTGAGCCTTTACATCACCTAACACGGAAGCCTGTTGCTGGTGCGTTTGACAACACTAGGGGCACTCCTAAAGCAGGCAGCTCGGAGTACTCACCGCTGTCAACGCTGAATCAGTCTCTTTCATAAGCAATTGGTAATACCCATCGACCAAGTCGAGTGCACTGAACTTTGTACATTGAACCATGTTGTTCTGGAGAACATCCTTCCTAGAAATCGGCCAGTGCGCCGAATTGATGGCAGCATTAAGCTTATTTTAAGCGTGAGCGATACGCCACTCGCCGTTCGGCTCCCGGACACAATAAGGAGGTAGGACCGACAGCGGGTCTTTGGCGACGACGTCTTGAAATTCCCTCACCAAAGGATAGTACGAATCCGAGAGATTCTTCAGGTTTGAAGATCCAGTTCGATCGCTCAGCACCCTCTTGATGTCCTCCAGTACAACTTTATTCAGAAGCGACGACGAGTTGATCTAGTCTTCCGGTCGTATAATGACCACTTGGCTAAGTCGCCTTCCTTCAAGGCATCGCCGAACTCTTCGAGGAATATCTCGTCCAGCTCAAGAAGAGCATCCACCGCAGGAATAGCCTCGAAGGTGACATCGCCATCTTCCTCCCCCGTCATACCGTTTACGAGGGTATATCGCTGTGCGCTATCGTCTACGGTAGACACATCCTGGGTCAGGGTCGACGCCCAGTGTCTTGCAACTAGCATACGACGTCGTTGTCGCCTCTTCACCGAGGTTGTACGTCTCGGCGAGGCAAAGTGTGAACACGCGCTCAGCGTCGTCTAGTGTCAGCCTCAATTCCTGCTCCACCGAAGCCCTGATTTTATTAACAACATTAGATCAAAAGCTACTAACTCTGCAGACTTCGTTCGGTAGCTAACTGCGCCGCTCTACGCGAATCTGAAGGGCCTTGCCCAAGATGCCTCGGACTCGTCCGACTATGCCTCTTGTGGCACGCAGCGATTGCTTCAAAACGTAATCAGTGCTCAGTGGATTGCGTACCACTTCACGTGCATCACTGGGGCCTCGCCCCCGATGCCTCCGACCTCGTCCGACTATGCCACTCTGTGGCATGCAGCAACTGCTTCGAAACGTGAACAGTGCTCAGTGGATTATGTGCCACTCTACGCGCGTCACTAGAGCCTCGCCCTCGATGCCTCTGACCTCGTCTGACCATGCCACGTTTTGGCATGCAGCAACTGCTTCGAAACGTGAACAGTGCTTAGCGGATTATGTGCCTACACTAAGCGTCACTAGGGCCTCGCCCTCGGTGCCTCTGACCTCGAACCTCGTCCGACCATGCCACTCTTGGTATGCAGGAACTGCTTCGTAACGTGAGCAGTTACGTGTCGCTTCACGTGCATCACAAGGGCCTCACACTTATTGCCTCGGACCTCGTCCGACCACGCCACCCTTGGCATGCAGCGACTGCTTTGTTACTCGAGCAGCGCTCAATGCGTTACGTGAATTACACGTTCAGCCCGCGAGCCACGCTCGGGACTCCTTACCAGAACACTTTTTGGTGTTTGACAACTCGAATACTCCGATAACCAGCACACTGACTGTCCCAGTCCAGTGCTCGCACCAATAGCGCTTCTGATTCCTAGCAGAGGTGGATTTATAACTCTTCAAAGGTCTACCAGGTGACGTACGCGTAGCGTTCAAGGTCTTCGACCTGCAATTGATCGATAGCTCATGATGTTCCGACCATGCCATACCAAGGATGAGTTCATACCTTAAATCCAAGTCTGAGATTAAGCAGCGTTTCAACGCTATCGAAGTCAAGAAACTTGTCACCTAGGCTCACAAGGGTCTTCAGCACCGTGACACATGTCCCAGTCGCTAAGCTAACAGTGGCGATGTCACCTAAGCGCGCCTTCAGCGTCTTAGCATACAGCTAACTTCTTTCGATCGTGGAGCGTCGAGCATAATTGCCCAGCGCCCCAGAGTCGGTCATAATCTTTTATGGCCTCTCAATGTCATCCACGGTTGCTTCCACGACTAGCAAGCCCGGCTTGCATACACGATACGTGTTCAAGAGCACGGGGCTCTTTGGGGCTGGACCCTGCTAACCTCTACCTCCTCGATGCTCAACAGAACTCAGTTCTTCCCCAGGCGCCCCGCGCCTTCTGGGTGCTGTCGTTTTCCCGCGACAACCCAGAAAACTGGTAAGAAGCGAGACGTCGGTTTGATGAACTTTGATGCGCCTTGCACAGCGAAAAACCAATCCAAAGGTGACGGGTGCTCTACCGGCAAGACACCTTCGGGTGTTATGAACGCTGCTCGGCACTCGAAGCTCTGCCTCCTCGTCCTCAGCATAGCTGAGATCCATCGGCTCAGGCCCGCTTGACGCGATGCTAGAGTGTAAATTCCAAACAAGTTGTGCTGTCTTAAAATTATATTCGGCATTCAATGCCACATTCTTTGCTTTTTAAAAAGACGACAAAAGCACACGGAAGACTTCCATTCTGGTCACGCCATTGTGGAGGCGGTCACTATGACCGCCTCAAAAGAGGATGGGCTGCCATACCGGTAATATGAGTACGCAACTTCCACCGATTCCTTTTTGCCTGTCGGGCGCCAAAGAAACACAATTGCACGCGATATGCCTGGTTAGGCGGTGAGAACACTCGTGAAAGCTGCAGCTTCAGCTCCGTCCAGGAGAGAAACGCCGCTTCGACCGAGGTGCCGCACGTCAGTGCCCATTCTCTCGCCTGACAACCGAGCTTAAAGATAGCTAGTGTCACCAAACCACCCCCGAAAGCCGGCAACACTTGTAGAGAGCACGGAGGCTTCCGTGTTAGGTGATGTAGAGCCACAGAAAGCATTTACCTTTCAGGCCTCGGATGGTGCCCTAGCAAAACCAGTGGTTAACACTCACCTGGACGGGATCACCCGAGTATGCGATGCAATGAAACGGTCACAGAGAAAAGGCAAATAGATACGTCATAAAAAATGTGTTGATCACAGGAAATTGAGTTTTCCTCGACACAAGATCATATTTAAAAAGAAGGCTAGACTTGTCGAGGGTATTGAATTGAGCCGCCTTTCATACTATCATCACCTACACCCTCGCCTTATCAAATTCAGTGGAAAATCATGCAACATCGACGCAGATTGCCTTGATTCAGCTGCCGAAATTAGCGGTTGAGATGAGTGCTCTGTATTCCTTTCTAGACTAAAGGCTTCGGACCCGTATAATATTAACTAGGTAGGGTCGGGCGTAGTCTTGTCTTTTGAGGGTTGAGCTGGATATACGTGGCTTTGGAACTGCGGTCCCGGCGAGGTATGTTTGAAGAGCATAGTCGGCACACAATTGCGACTTCTGGTACGAGAACGAAAACGCACCTTCTATAGGATGTCGACAGAGTTTCATCAAAAGGTGTGCAGATTATATGCATTAGCGCGTCCATTGATGCAATGATGGTAATCCTTACTCTCTTGGATAGAAATGCCACATCGCTTACATATAGATAGACAAGTCTAGGCCGTGCCGAAGTTCTGCGCTTCGCCTGCTATGTTCGATCCCTAGAAATTTTTTGAAGGCATGAACTTGGTTCCGGAAAAAAAATCTCGTCTAGTAATAGGTGCACTGAGAGGTCAAAAGACACGCAGTCCTTTGCCAATCTACGAATGCAGATTGGCAAAGGACTGCGAAGTTGGGTGGCAGATATGCCACCCAAGTTCTCCTCTATTTCGGTGGTGAGTTTAATCATCACATAGAGCTCATTAATTATGAAAGGCACCCCCATAAAAAGTGCCAGCTGTCCCTGATGAGGAGTGAAGACGTCCCGAGTCACCAGCTTATTAAAGGCGTGCGACCGTCTCCCGGGAGAGTTCCACCCATGTTGCACTCTCTCGATAGAAGCGCCCGGATATTGGGAGAATAAAATAGATCTTAAGCGCACAAGGTATGGGGCTAAATAGAGCTACGCCATACCCGCGCTGTTCTAAAGCGATAAATTCAACATAAGTTGTATTCTAACATCTTCGAGTGAAGCTGTCGTTTGCTCACGATGTGAAACACTTTATGCTGAAGTCACGTTGGTGAAAGTCTACCAAGCTTTGCCTTTTGTTGAAGAGCATTGATCTACCGTTTAGCCAACTTCCATAAGCAAATGCCGGTCTAATCCCAAGACCTGACGTTGTGTGGAATCACTTAAGTGTTTCTCCATATCTGGAATAAATTCTCTTGTCTTCCACACTTCTACAAAAATCAGTAAATGTTTTAGGTGAAATTTGGTGTGGCGATATTAGCACATACAAGGTAACTTTCCCGGCGCTCTGAAAAAGACGGTCTTTATTTGATGAGGCGGCGTTCAAAGGTATCGCAGGATGTGTAGTCGCCCTCCGGTCCACGCAGAGAGCAGACATGCCTCAGGACGTGCTCAAGGAAGAAATGGGTTATTTGACCTTGAAGAGCAAGTGGCAGCCCTTATTATCCGCTCGAAGAATTTGCGCCTTCCCAGTGAGACGGAGCAGCTACAGACATTAATCCCTGTTGATGAGCA